>NW_006800426.1:158746-189631 GCF_000485575.1 Poecilia formosa
CTTTATTTGTAAAAAGCTCAGTTGAGACTTCTTAGACAACTTAATATTAAATAACAGGAATTGTTGGAGCAGTAACTATTTTGATGGAATCACTTTAAAGAAATAGCACAGTTTTGTTTTTGTTTTTTTTAACTTTCATTTTCTTCTGCTGTCATTTCTGTCATTTTCTCCTTAGTGTTCAGTTGTTTTCTATAAAAGACAAGTCGCTACAACTCCAGCGCGCAGCAGCCTCTTACAACAACTACTTTAAGGCAGGAAGCAAATATGGCTGCAGTGACAGCCATTCCAAAAATGGTCTTTTCAAGCCGGAGCGGGACACCAACTCTCTCCTCTCCCCGCGCGGCCAAGCAGCAGCAGCAGCTCGGATCTGTTGTGGCGCTACTCTAACGGCGCCTTACTGAGGTTGAAGTGTTTAGCATTGTTGTGGCTTGTGTGTCATCCATCTGTTCACCGCGCCACATTGCCAGCTTGTGAGTAGCGAGGGAGCTGCCAGCGCAGATGGCACGGAGCAGCGGAGCAAGCTGATTGCGGCGTAAACGTGCATCTGATTTCCTCCCGCGTTTTTTTTTTTTCTCTCCCCTCCACGGTTGCATGTGAGGGATCTGTCACTAATTAAAGCGAGTTTATTTTTGGACCCGTGGAAACCAGAACTCTTCATACTGGATGTTATTGCCTCGCATCTGGAAATATTAATATGTTCTGTTAGTTAAGAGTGCAGAGTTGAAGTTACAGTACAGGCTGTTGAATTTGAAGTGTATACAGATAGAAGCACTTACTGCCTGTTTATCCTCTTGGGATTAATCAGGCCACATCTCACACAGCTGCGGCCGTGACTGGTGCCGGGAAACACTTCACAGCGGACGATTATTCAAGCCGATCCTAATAAACAAAGATTATGATTAGAGGTGCTAGGCCTGTCGTATAAGGCAATAAATCAATTAATTGTTTGATAAATTAAAATGAGTGTGATAATTTCCATTTGCATTCTCGAGTCTGTCTTTACTAGAGACTGTGAGACAAAAGGCTTCAGTCTGGTTCATCGATCTAAACTAGAAGAGGTCATTTATCGTATCGTTTATCCTTTATCGTGATAACTTTCTTATTGTGATGGTAATTTTGATTTAGAAAAACAGCAGATAAAGGGGTTCTTCAAGAGGAAGTCAAAGCAGTTTTTATCCCTCTGGTTTCTGAGAAACTGTCCAAATGTTAAGAAAAGCGGTATCTCCCCAGAATCAATTTCTTTCAAAAAACCAGCATGTTGTTGTTCAACTCGTAATCTGAATCCTCTTTCTTCAAATGCGCCATCATCCCAAATGGTGTAGAGAATCAACATATTCAGCCACAGGGGAGTTTTGCCGGTTAAAATTAGCCTGGTTAAACCACTCTGGTCTAAGTGGGCAGGTACAATATCTCTCCAAGTTCCCTTTGAGCAGCACACTGCGTCAAGAGGTTTCTAAGCTTCACTTTGAAAATGTCGCCCTGAAGGAGTTCTTTCTAGGCCTCTTTTTTCCCAGCAATCTGCCCACAGCTGCTGTCATCAGTGAGACAAAACATCTTTCTATCAAAACCTTTTAGTTGATTCAACCGCTTCTACATGGTGGTTAGTCATAGATGGAATATTTCACACCAGCATCGTTTGTTGTCTCGTTCCAGCTATGAGAAGTACTTCCTGATGTGCTCCCTCACCCACAATGGGAAGAACCTGTTCAAGCCGGTCCATTCCAAGAGAGTGGGCACATATAAAAGCTTTTTCTACCACGTAAAATGGGACGAACTGTAAGTCCTCGCTCGTATTCTTCAGTTTTCACTGACCTACTGCGGCCCTTTTACCTTTTAATGACGCCGCCTTGTCCTTCCTAGGATCATTTTCCCCATCGCCGTAGCCGTGCTCCCTTTGGAGTCCACGCTGAGTCTGAGTCTGTTTGGGGTCCTGAACCAGAACGCCAGCGGCTCGCCAGATTCCAACAAACAGCGGAAAGCCCCAGAGTTTTTAGGCAAAGTCTCTATGCCCCTGTTTGACTTCAGACGGTGAGGAGAAGGAATGATCTCATTCGCTTTAAGGGGTTTAAATAGAGAATTTATCTTTTCACCACTGAGATTAAATTATCTTTGGGGTTTTTTATTAGCTTATGTTAACTTCTGTGTTTAACAGAGTTCTTGCACGAGACACGAGGTTCTTGTGTCTGTGGACGTCTGCTCAAGGAGCTGCTGGCGCTGCTGGTGCTACCGGCAGCCGCAAGAAGGTTCCTGCAGAAAGGATCATATTACAGGTCAGTTTGATGGGACTATCAGATACAGGCATGTGGTGGAATTATTACAGCCTGAGTGTTTTTTTTATATATTGTTAATGTTTTATATCAGTTTAAACACTTCCGAGACGCTCAAGTAACGTAGGTAAACAAAGACAATACTTTAAAAAAAAAATGTCAGTAAAATATAGTTTCTGGTAAGGAATAAATTCAGACAGATTCATATTTATTTCCATTTTAAATGGCTAGAATTATACACAGGCCTATCACAGTGATGAAACATTTGCTCTTCAAGTTTACCAGAGAAAATATAGACAAACTCCTGAACTTCTGGAAGTACGTTGTTGAACAGATTAATCTAAAGTTCTAAAGGTCTTAAATTTAGTCCATAATGGTCTTAAAAAGTCTTAAATTTGAGTTGGTGGAGCCTTTAGAGAGCCTGAGTTTGGCATAAATAAAATACAGTGACCAATTAAAAACCACCTCATACCAAATGTGATGCAAGGGGGTAGAAATGTCATCCACAGTGACGTTTATCAGAAGATGTTTGAGAGAAATGTGGACCAATTTGTAAAAATGAGAGCTGAAGCAGAATTGGACCTTGAAACATGACAATAATTCAAAACCAGTAGATCCAGCGAGGATCTTTTTGTTTTTATATTATTCAATTGGTTTCCACTGAGAGCATAAACTGATCCCAGTACTGGTCTTGTCTCTTCCATCAGGTGGACTTCCCCAAATCAGGGGTGGATGTTTTATATGTTGGACCTAAGGAGGCCCCGAGCCCCGAGCCCCACACACTGGAAGAGCTGGACCCGGACCTGAAGCGGAAGCTGGAGAAAATCTGCAGCCGAGCCTCAAATTTTGGGTAAAAGAATCTGTTTTTTTTTTTTCTATGTGAAAATGGAAAAGAACAGTTTCAGCAAATTTGTGTACCAGCGCCCTCTTCAAGAGTTTATAAGCAAAGCTGATCTGCCTGAATAACGTCACATAAAATCACTGATGATGTTATTGCGTTGGGATGTTGTGAACATGTGAGGCCTAAAGATACTATTAAAGGGGCAGTATCATTTAAAATCAAGGTTTTTCTTAGCTTTATGTCATGTTATAATGTTATTCCCTCATCTAAAACACGCCTCCAGTGTTGCCTTGACTCTTTCATGTATGTTTGGGAAATCCTTTAACCCTTTTAGACCTGAATTTCAAACGTCTGCCTATATAAATCTTCCTTATTTTAATTGTAAGTAGTTATTTAAATGTCCTGTGAGATGATATACTTACCCATGTACCCATAACAACTGGAACTTTCAATATCCAACAAGTCATTTTCACAATTTACCGTCTATTAAACGAGTGCCCCCCGGATTAATTTCACTCTCTGCAGCTGCAGCTGTGAAATTACCGTAATAACCCGATATTGGCTGGAAAGTGCAACGTCTCCCCTTTCAGAAACCGTTGGGATTTTTCAGATAGCGCCAAGTGTGGTGGAATTACGGTACTGCAAATGTTTACATGTCGGCGGCGACAGGTTCGGTTCTAGAAGGGTTAAGCTCCTTTAATCTCCATGGTAACCACTCAGCTGCTCCTTGGAGATGCAGTTTTCAAGCTACCGCCTCACAGAGCAGCCCTCTCCCACTCAGCTCCTCCAGACTAGCCAGCAGCAATTAGCAAACAACTGGTGAAAGTGAGCATCAGATAAGCTGCTTCTCAGCTTGTGATGACTTCCTGAAGGCGCAGTTTCAAAAAGAGCAGGAGCTTTTTAAAGTGACAGCGGCCCAATTTCAAGGCGTTAAGTTACACAGATTTATTTGAAGTCATAACTGTTACCTTCAGTTGTTGGAAAAAAGCTTCATTTATCAATTATCTGCCTGTGCTACAAGATGGCCTAGAAAATACATAATACTGCCACTTTAAATTGTGTGTGGTGTTCTCTGAATGTTTTTGATTTGTTGTACAAGAAGAAGGGTTTGGTGTAGCTATAAATAACTATTCATAGTTATTGACAAAATGAGTAATTTTGATCAAGATTACCAAGTCTGGGCACCACTTGGGTATCAGAGAAATAATAGTCAAATAGTTCTCATGTTCAGTTGTTGCTTATAAATACCTGCCTGCTAAGGCTTTGGTATTAAATAAAAATAGATGGACTAATTTCAGCTCTGATGTTCTCGAGCCGAATGCTACACATGTACAGAAATAAATACAGATACTTCTCTTCCTTTTAACTATTTATTTACAAAAGTAATTTCAACTTCCAGTTAAAATTAAAAATAATTCAAAGCTTAAATATGCTTTACCATTATCTGCTTTTATGCAGTGTGATATTTTTATTTTTTTTATTTTATTTTATTTATTTTTTTATGTCATGATTTCACACTGGCTACTTCTTGTTTAAAACCTAAAATTGTAAATACTGCAACATTTTGAATCAGTTATTTGAACACGAAGTGAATTGTTTCCTCCTGCAGGTTGAAGCGCTCCGACCACCAGGTTCTGTGGGACCACCGGCTCCACTGCCGTCGGGACCACCCCAGCAGCCTGCCCAAGGTGCTGGCCAGCGCGCCCAGCTGGGACTGGGCCAGCATGGCTCACATCCACTCCCTGCTGCACCGCTGGCCCTCACTGCCCCTAGTCACTGCACTGGAGTTACTGGACTCAAAGTACGCACTGTAAAACACATTCCACACCTGCACCCTACAAGGTTTTTATTTTTGTTGAACAAGAAAGTGTTTTATGAAAATTCAGCTGCATTTCCATTAAAATGTGCAAAAATCTTTATCTAGATTCCACTAATGTTGGAAAATTGTGGCATTTCTATTAAATAAGAAATTAAATTGAAATCACATGAATAAGTTTGTTTACATACATCATTAAAAATCGTGGCAGTGACGGATGTAGACGGTTACATGAGATTTGTTTTCCATCATCAATCAGCCGATCAGTGAAGACGTCGGTGTCAACAAGCCCCGCCTCCTTGTGAACAGCTACGTAGGCAGCGTTTTGGGGAAATTGTAGTCGGCAATTTTACAGAAAAGTTGTGGATTCAGCACTTTGGAATGACACAACTTTTTATGAACAGTGCAACCAGACGTCTGGTGGAGCCAGCGACACATTGTCTGAAAACAAACAAACTGCCACTTCCTATCGTCTTTGTTTTCGTCTTTAGTAACATCTGGCGTTTCATTGTGAGATTCCTGCGATGTGAGAAAAATGTTTTGATACGGCAGAAAAAAGCACCTCATCTTAGCACAAGAATATTTTCAGAAAAACGTGACTTTTTTCGAAATTGTCGTGTTTTCATTACACAAATTTATTTTCGGAATTTCCATTTTCGCAATTTTTTTCGGTTAATGGGAACGCTGCTCATGATTCTGCTTTCCGGGATGCAGTCCAGTTTTAATCTCTCTGGCAAACTGAAAACGTTAAATGTGTTGCATGTCCATGTAGGTTTGCAGATACTGAAGTGAGAAGTGTGGCTGTAAGCTGGATTGAGAAGAGCAGTGACGACGAACTCGCCGACTACCTGCCTCAGCTGGTTCAGGTAGAGCTCATAAAACATGCTGTACTCTACGTACGATAGAGCGACTTATGTTTTTTAACTGATTTCCTAAAGTTTTTATGCACAAATTTTAAATTAAAATGTCATATATCCTCTCCTTAAGGCAATAAAGTTTGAGTGTCACCTGAACAACGCCCTGGTCCTGTTCCTGCTATCCAGAGCCCAAGGAAACATCAACATCACCCACTACCTGTACTGGTGAGTCTGCAGAAACACCGAGTTTCACCAGGTCTTAATCAGAAAGGGGTGAAGTATTCAAAAATTGTACTAAAGTAAGAGTAGCAATACTTCAACATATTTTTACTCCGGTAAGATTAAAAAGCAGCCGTCCAAGAAATAACTCGAGTGAGGGTAAAAATGTATGTGGTGAAAAGTCTAATCCAGTACTGACAGAAACATCAGTCATTTGACGTTTAAAAATGACATCATCACGTTATGTGGAAATGTTGGTATTTTAGAAATCAAAATGAAAATAATTCATAAATAAAGAAATCACAAAACATTTTTCGAAACTAATTCTTTCAACATAAAACTTCTGAAGCTCTATCAAAAACTGCAGGCGTGTGTCTGTCTGTGGTGAATTTCTGGTTTAAACGTCTCTGCTCTTCATTCGATGAAGTTACTCACAGTGAGTAGAGGATCCAGACATTTTACTCCAGTAAGAGTAGCAATACTTCATAATAAAACTTCTCATGTAAAAGTAAAAAGTGCAGCTCAAGTAAACTGAGTAAATGTAGGTAGTTACTACCCAGCTCTGCTTTAATGAGGTTTACTTTAAAGCCTTTTTTGGGGGTTTTCTCTGAATGGTGGATTCATGTTGATCGCTGCAGGCTACTCAAAGATGCAGTGCAGGACTCCGCCTGGGGGCGGCGCTATGAGCAGGTCCTGGGTGCCTTGCTGTGTCTTTGTGGGAGCAAACTGAGGGCAGAGCTGGAAAAGCAGACTCACCTGGCCACTCTGCTGGGAACGGTGGCCGAGAGGGTCAGACAGGCCGGGGGATCCACCAGACAGGTCAGTCTGACTTTTAGTTTGTATTCGTATTTCTTTGTGTCTTTGTGTGTTAAATAGCATCAAGTTATAGGCGATTCCTTTTACTCATTGTGTTGCTGTGTGAGTTCAGGTGGCGCTGCAGGAAGGCCTGGAAAACATTCAGAACTTTTTCCAGAGAAGCAGCTGCCGACTTCCCCTGAACCCGAGTCTGGTAGCTAAGGAGCTAAACGTCAAGGTAGGTTATGAAACCACTGGCTGTTCCTCCAAAACACATTGACTATCAATGTCAGTCAGCTTAGATACTCGGCTTCACTAATTTCATCGTTGATTCACAAACATGTTCTCTTATAACACTTACTGTACACGAGTGAAGAGAGAGCAGGAAGAGGCCCTGCCCCTTTCTCAATAATTACAAAATACAATTTTTATGGAAATATACATTAAATTAACAATATTTTTAAATCAGTAGAGTATAAGACTTAATTATTTTCTCTCATAGATTGATTCATATAAATAAATATATAGAAAAGATTACATTTATTGAGCTAAACTTTTGTGCAGAGAGTTTTGTTTTATGAACATATTCATATAGTGTTGGTTAAATGGTGGATTTTTTTGTTTGTTTGTTTTTACATGTTTTCCTAAAAAATAGGAGGTGGACAAAATTTTCTGCTGGATGACCTGTAGCATAAAACTGGCATTCACTGAAATCTAAATCTCTCTTCTTCTTTGCATTGTTTTAAGACTGTGATGAAAATACTTTTATCTCTTTTCTCTAATAATGTTTAACGTGTTTATCCTGCAGAAGTCATTAGAAAACGTACTTGTGCTTGTTTGCAGGCATGTTCTTTCTTCAACTCCAACGCAGTTCCCCTTAAGCTGGCATTGGTCAACGCAGATCCATTAGGAGAGGAAATCAATGTTATGTTTAAGGTCCGTTATCCGCCTACACACACACTCACACACAAACACACCAACAATGGAACATTATTACCATGCAGTCAGCTCATGGCGCCTTGGAAGCTGTTATGTTTCAGACACAGGCTTCCAGTGGTGGGCACCGCTAGCTAAAAAGCTAGCTGCGCTAACCCTAAAGCAATAATCATAAACTGTTGTTGCGCCAACGCTAAATCGCTACAACAACACAGTATTTAGTGGAAGCTAACATGCCGTTGTCAGTTCACATTATGTCTCCTTTTGAAAAAGTGAAACAGTCGAGTAGCAATTTAATTTTGATATTACAATCTATAAATATAGTGTTTAAGTTAATATCTTGTTCTAATATCTGTCTGTGTTTAATTTTGTTCGTGTGTGTTTCATGCTTGAAATAAAGTTATTGGAGGAACCAATGTGTAAACCACTTAAATATGAGAGCATGAATATAAACGGCTAGCTACTTAACCAAAGCTTTTAACACAGATCTCCAACTTTTTTCAACTAAAAGTTTATGAAACAGCCAAGCAAATTAGCTGTGTAGAATGTTTTCACAAAAACCTTTAGGGGAAGCTAAGTGCACTAAACAGTTTCAAAGTTAGCCAAAATGCTAAACAAAAAAATTAGCTTTGATATTAGCTCGTTGGCGGGGTGGAATAGTGAAATGTGCCCACCACCACAAGTTTCAGAGTGTTTTATTGCAGTTTTGTCTGATGGCTCAACACACATTGGTCCATATTTGTGAAGTGGACAAAAAATAATTAATTTACCAACAAAACTGAAATGTTTTTTGTGCATTTATATTCAAAACCCTTTCATTCTGATAAACCCAAATAAATCCATGAAAACAAAGCGCCTTCAGAAGTCCAGTTCTGTGAAGGTAAACATAAATGAACAAACAGCTTCATGAACAACAGCAGACAAGTCAAATATAGTTTTGGAGAAATTTAAACTGGTTTAGATTTTAAACACTGCGATGTAAATGTCACCAAAGTCCTGCAGTAGTTGAAACAAACTGCTTTCCTGGCTTCTCCATTCACCTCTGCGCCCCCTGGTGGCTTAAATCAAGTCCAACAATGTTATCGTTATCAGAATGTTTTTGTTTTTGACCTCTTGTTTGCTCTGTTTATGCATCAGGTAGGAGAAGACTTGAGGCAGGACATGCTGGCTCTTCAGATGATTCGCATTATGGACCGAATCTGGCTGCAGGAGGGGCTGGACCTCCGCATCGTCAACTTCAAATGCATCTCCACCGGCCGGGATAAAGGTGATGCACGTCAGATTTCAACCAGAGCGTCAGATTTCAATCAAAGCGCTCACATTTTTAGAGAAAATCGTAAACATTGCAATCTTTGAGTTCAACACCAGCTTTTCTATCTCTCTTAATTTGTTTGCACTGTGTTATCAAAAGATATCTTGGTTTGATTTATTTATTTATTTATTTATAAGGTATGGTGGAGCTGGTGCCTTTCTCTGACACCCTCAGAAAGATTCAGGTAGAATATGGCGTTACCGGATCCTTTAAGGACAAACCTCTGGCTGAATGGCTGCGCAAGTACAACCCTGCTGAGGATGAATATGAGAAGGTACGCACAAGAAATGCTGACAATAACTTTAGTAAGATTAAAGAAACTCTTTCCTAAACTCACTGTTGAAGTGCTGCATGCATTCATTCATTCATTAATTTATGGAAAGGAATTGTCAAACATTAGAGCTGCTTCACTTTGTTAGAGTTTGAAACTAAACTAATGATTGTTTTTCTAATACATTATTCTGACAATTAATCAGATATAAAAATTGCACATTCTGCAGGGTTTTCATTTTACCACTTATTTTAGGTAATATTAGACCAGTGGTTCTTAACCTTTTTTGAGGTACTGAACCCACCAGTTTCATATGCGCAATCACTGAACCCTTCTGTAGTGATAAATAAAATATGATTCCCCTCCCCAAATTCAAGACACAGGGCTGACCCAACTAGAGTCTAGTTGGGTCAGCCCAAGATCACTAAGTCTTCTTAAAAGGTAGAGTCTCTGAGAACAGTTCTTCAAAATATAGTCAGTCTTTTCAGCAAAGTTGAGCTGACTGTCCAGGAACGACCCAAATTTGCCACAGTTTCAACAGGTTGGCCATCGAGAGAAACTGGAACCACTTTAAGGTCTTGTTTAGATCATTTAATTAGCTCTACATTCTTAAGAGAATGTAAAATTAATAATAAATAATAAAGACTTTGCGGTATTCTGATTTAGTAATGTTATTATATTAGTTGTGTTACCACCCCCACGCCACTAGAGGCAGTAGTAACCCCGAAAAGATGCGACTAAGGAGCAGATTTAGAAGTACACCGAAAGCTACAGAATTTGGTAAAAACGGTGAGTTTTGCTGAAGTAATTAAAGACACAAGTTCAAATCCATGCTGAGAGTGGAACTCCTTCAATCAGTGATCCTCCGCAGCACTGATTGGCGAAGCAATGTAACGCTCTGCAGCAAGTGATGGCAAAGCGGGGCGTCATCACGACTTTTACACAGTGTGTCTTTACCTCCGCGCCAGAGGCTCCGCCGAACCCCTGAGACCGACTCACCGAACTCCTGGGGTTCAATCGAACCCAGGTTAAGAACCACTGTTTTAGAGAGACATACAAAAAATGTAAATAAATAATTCAATTCCCTGTTTAAACAAGAAAATAAATATATTGCCTTAACATGCAATAAACATTAAATCATTTGTAGCATTTGCAGCTAAAAATAATCTGCTTCTACCATCAGCATGTGAAAAGCTCAGTCCTTTCTGCTTAATTTAACATTAATACACAGTAGGACTGATCTGATTAATTTTTTTGACCAACTGATTAATAATTGGGCAGCAAAAGGTGCTTAGTATGAGATTTATTTTTTTACAAAGGAGTTGTGGGAAGAACATATTTAAAGACAAAAAAGGTTGTTTTTTTATGCTAAATGTAAAATGTGTATATTTTAGAGCAGTTTTGACCTAATTAGTGTTGTGTTTTTCTTTTAATAATAATTGGCCTTTTTGAGTCTGTATACCCAGTTAATAATTAGTCTATTGCTAAATTAGTTGTTGATTAATCACGATTGATCCGATTAATCATTTCGGTAAACTAAGCTTTAAAGCCATAGTTTAGTTCCACTTTCTTACTTTCTCTTTGGGATGAAGTAATTTAGCCATTTTTTTGTGAAAAAGTCGTGGTTAAAACTTTTTCCTTTTTGATATTCAACTTGGTTTTGTTTTTTTTGTTTTTTGTTTTCATCTTTGCAGGCATCTGAGAACTTTATCTACTCCTGCGCCGGTTGCTGCGTTGCGACCTACGTCCTCGGCATCTGTGATCGCCACAACGACAACATCATGCTGCGTTCCACCGGTCACATGTTTCACATAGACTTTGGCAAGTTCCTGGGCCACGCCCAGATGTTTGGCAGCTTTAAAAGGTCATTATCAGATAAGTCACCGTAGATTGTTACTGTTGCCCGTCAGATAAAACGGGCTTTGGCTCGTTATCTGTGATTGAGGGATTTAGTTTTTTCTGTAAAGGGCGGAACAGGATGTTGACGACTGTCGTGGGTTTGGGTTTATTGCCGTGTTATCAGAGCGGATAAAAGGTCATGAATCAGCTGATTTCACTCAGACTGTTTGCGTTTTTGCTCCATATGGTGGTGAGGTCAAAGGTAGCCAAATGTGTCATCTGTGTTTTTCCAAGAACATCCATAAAATTTTTATGGGAATCCCAAATTATCACATAGAATATGAATTTGTTCGGTTTCAAACTAGTTTTCTAATTTTTTTTTTTTTTTTTTAAGGAAAGATGATTTTTACAAATGTAGATCACCTTTTGGTAACATTTTTATCATTCAACACACATTTAAAAACTAATAATATAGTTACTATTTTATTTCAAAGTATCATAACATCCTCTGATAATTATGCAGCTATGCACTCACAGCGGCTACATTTCTGGTTTTTAGGTTAGCAAGTTAGAAGTGTAGCAGAAGCTGCTGTTGCATGATTAATAGATGTTTCAGGCATGACCTGCTTCTTAACGGCAACATCCACACACTTAGCACTTTCACGTGTCTTTTTTCTTATGTCCTCTTTTTATGGTTTAAAAAAAAAATCCTCGTCAGCATTTATGATTTAGTGTTTAGACAAAAAAAAAAAACTTTCCACACTTTCTTTTATTTTTCAGAAATATAGCGAAAGAGAGGTACAAAGTATGGCACAGACATCAACTTAAAAAAAAGTATATTTAACACCCTGCAGCAAATCAAGTTGAAATTGTGGAAAATTCACAAACATGGAGGATGTACATATCCAACGTTTTTACAAACCTGTTAGAAATGAATAAATCTAATCAAATGCACCAGGTATCGGCTACTTCCACTTATTTTAATGCCTCCCTTCCTTCTCTCATCAGGGACCGAGCCCCATTTGTTTTGACCTCTGACATGGCGTACGTCATCAACGGAGGGGAGCGTCCCACCAGCCGCTTCCAGCTGTTCGTAGACCTGTGCTGCCAAGCCTACAACCTCATCCGCAAGAACTCCGGACTTTTCCTCCATCTGCTGTCCTTGGTGAGGCGCCGCAAAAGCAGCTATGGCTAACATACTGGGACATTTCATAGCTAAAGATATTAGCTCAGGCTAATAAAGTTGGGAAAGAACCATAATTGAACACTTAAACTTATTTAAAAATATTCACTCTGACAACGCAAGAATATACCCAGTAACGAATTGTTAAATAGTTTAAAAAATAAATAAAAAAATCCCTCTTGGTGTTAGCGCTAGAAACGCTAGGCTAACTTTAGGTTAGCACTGACTTGTCTGTGGCCAAACTCTTTCATTCTTTCAGTTTTTTTCACAAAAGTAGATGTTTTTTTCTCAAATGCAAAGGGGGCATCTATGATATATTTCAGGAGTAAATCCA
Source organism: Poecilia formosa (assembly GCF_000485575.1). Classification (NCBI taxonomy): domain Eukaryota; kingdom Metazoa; phylum Chordata; class Actinopteri; order Cyprinodontiformes; family Poeciliidae; genus Poecilia; species Poecilia formosa. The sequence continues at coordinate 171,417 of NW_006800426.1, forward strand.
AAAACTGTGGATTTAGTGAACTCTTCCATCCTCTAACAGGGGCATTGATGAACAAAATTAGCTGCTTGTGGCTATACTGTGGCTTAAATTCAAAACATATTTAAGATTTTGCCAAATGTCTTATCTAAAGTTCTGGATGTTGGGGAGTAGCAGCAAAGTTTTGTCCTTTTATTTCTTTTATTTATTTATTTATTTTTTTCATTAGTGCTTACTTCTCTTGACCTCCTTTTCAAAGTGCCTGCTGTAATTCCTTCTGCACCTGCAGGAGTCAGAGTAACACATCCAACCCAGCAGCCATTGTGTTTTTTATTTTTTATTTATATATATATATCAGTGTTTAACTTCTGTCCTGGAAATGTCCATCAGTGGAATGTGTTGTACGTTTTGTAACCCTGCGTGCCACGCGTTTGGTGTCTTCGTCTCTTTACGTGAATTGTTTCCTGCAGATGATGTCATCGGGGCTGCCGGTTCTGACGGGCTCTCAGGACCTGAAGTACGTGTTTGACGCCCTGCAGCCTCACAACACCGATGCCGAGGCCACCATCTTCTTTACGAGGTAGTCATGGTAACCTGCTCTCGGGTGCAGAGTGAACCTTGAAATAAAATAACTACTTTAAAGCATAAAATGTTCATACTTTGAAGTAGTATTATGTAGAAAGTGTCGGGTCAAAAATAATTATTTCAGTCTGCTATAATGTCACTCGCCACCAGGTGGCACAACAGAGTTAAGAGAGAGACTGATAAGCCTGTCACAACAAGTTAATCAACCATTAATCAAAACATTGCTTGATAAGTTCAAATGAGCGATGAGTTAATATTTCTTGAATTACAATTTTCATAGATAATCCATTTTATTTCTGATTTTGGTTGTGTGTGGCTCTTATTTCTGTTGTATTTATTGTTTTTCATAGTTTTATTTTGGATATTTAGAATATCTTCCAGTGTTAGGTTGGTCTTTTGAGAGGATGAACTCGCATTATTATGTCATTCTCAGTACATTAACTTGTGTTAATATATTAGTATTAATGAAAGTAAAACCTGGTGGCCCGCCAGGCTTATAACACACAGCCCCAGAGACTGAGTAGCATCGTTTCAACAGAAAACATTCAACACATATTGGTCTAAAACTAGATCTTTTGGCTGAAAACGTATTTCAGAAGTGCTAATTTTAATTATTTTAAGAGCTCTTGTTGACAGTTTTCCCCTCAGTCTTAAATCTCTTTGGTTTCCTCCGCCTTCTCTCCTCCCCACCACAGACTGATTGAGTCCAGCCTGGGAAGCATAGCCACCAAATTCAACTTCTTCATCCACAACCTCGCCCAGTTACGATTCTCTGGCCTTCCTGCCAACGACGAGCCCATCCTGTCCTTCTCGCCCAAGACGTACACCATGAAGCAGGACGGGCGCATCGTCCACGCCACCATCTTCTCCTTCCAGAAGAGATACAACCCGGACAAGCACTATGTGAGCCCCAAGCGACGCTGCTCCATGCCGTCTTTGCTCCGTGTCGTATGGTGACTGTTTTAAAGCCACTGTGTGTTTCCGTCCTATCTTGGCAGACCTATGTGGTGAGGATCATGAGGGAAGGCCAGAACGAGGCTCAGTTTGTCTTCCGCACGTTCGACGAGTTTCAGGAGCTCCACAACAAACTGACCATCGTGTTCCCGCTCTGGAAGCTGCCAGGGTAACATGTCACCTTCACTGGTCCCTTTGAGGCTCCACACGTTCATTCAGTTTAGTTTCTAGACAGAAAACTGGGATGTTGTGACTTTGTTTTAAGTCAGACAATCAATTGGATTAGATTATTAGTTCATATCAACCATCACACACTTCAAATAGACCAAAATCTTCATCTGAGTCCTTAAACGACATTTAACCAATGTTTCAATAGCTGCTATCCATAGTCCTGGCTCAACACTTTTTTTTTCTAAACTTTTCTAAACTCTTATAAGAATTTTGATTCATCGTTGACTTGATGAATTTCAATTAATGATGTTGGGAGTATCCAATAGTATCGGATCTTTTTTAACCCATACAAGGCTAGGTGAGTTCTGTTCAAAAAACTTTTAAGCTAGGCGCTACAAGGCAGAAAAGCAGCGAGAAAAGCACAAAGCTGCTCCCAAGAGCCACAAACAAACACTAAAAACGTTGTTGCTGTGCTTGATTGTAAAACAGCCAAATCTTCCATTTTAGGCTTAAATTTCATTCAAGGTGGCATTAAAAATGTCTTTAAAAGTCTTAAATTTTACTTGCTGAAACTTGTTTTGCTGTAACCCCTCAGTTGTATGTAACTCTATATTAGTGTATACCTTAAAGAGGCCTTCTTTCCGTTTATAAGATTATTAATTAAATCTAGCAGAATTAACCATCAGAATTTGATGATTTTTTTTTTTTTTATTTATTTCTGTAGTTTTCCAAACAAGATGGTTCTTGGTCGCACCCACATTAAGGAGGTGGCAGCCAAGAGGAAGCTGGAGCTCAACAGTTACGTCCACAACCTGATGAGGAGCTCCACAGAAGTGGCCCAGGTGCTGACATGCACAGCCTCACTTTCAGTCCCCCTCATTATCAAGATTTAAACTTTCTGAATGACCCATTTCGTTTTTTGTTCATATGTAGTGTGACCTGATCTACACTTTCTTCCATCCATTTGCTCGGGATGAGAAAACAGAGGGCTTAGACACCACACCCAATCCACCTGGTAAAACCCTGCCACACCTTCCTCACATGTCTGGAATTCCACAGACGTTTTCGCCCGGTTTCACTTTCCATACGACGTTTTGTTCTTCATCATTAGTCTGTCTATTTTGAAAATCAATAACCTTCCAAGCGTTTAGTTTAGTTTTTTGTTGTTGTTGTTTTTTGTTTTTCTTTCCTGCTGCATCTGGTGTGTGAAAATCCCAAAGTTGAGTTGTCTGTGTAACACCAGCAGTAATATTTCTGAGTTTGACGTGTGGTGTTTTACCGTCTCAGAGCCTCTGCTGAGTCCAACCACTGGTCGGGTGGAAGGAGAAGTGAAGCTTTCCATCTCGTACAGAAACAGCACTCTGTTCATCATGGTCATGCACATCCGAGACCTGGTAAATACAGACTTTGAAAAACATATGCTGAGAGCCCTTTTGTCCAGGTGTATATGTCTGTTTTTTTTTTGTTGTTGTTGTTTTTCTTATGTTGGTCATGGGTAAGTGTTTCAGGGGATGGGAAAGTTAACTTTTTTTTTTTTTTCCAGTACAATTATCACTTTATAGGTCTTAAATTTAATTCACAATGGATTTAAAATGGTCTTAAAAAGACTTAAATTTGAGTTTGTGCAATCTGCAGAAACCCTGCTAAAATCTCCCCACTAAGAAACATTTCTCAGTGTGACTGTATGTGAACATCTGACCTGAACTGTATTGTCCTCCCTACTTTTTGTAGGTTTCTGAAGACGGAACGGATCCAAACCCATATGTAAAAACCTACCTGCTTCCTGATCCTCACAAGACTTCAAAACGCAAGACGAAGATCTCCAGGAAAACCAGGAACCCCACCTTCAACGAGATGGTGAGGAAACACCGCAGTAGCTGCGTTTCCATTACAAATGTGCACAAAACTTTGTCAATATTCCAATAATGTCAAAAATAAATAAATAAACACAATATTGGAGTGTTTCCACTAAATAAGAAATCAAAATTAATCACGAATAAGCTCATTCAGGACAAAAATTGCAAAAAATTTCACATGCGATATATTCATAATTCAGGCATGGCTCTAGCGCTCATCTATCAACCATCGTTTGCGTCTTATTCAGGCGTTGGAGAGACAAGCCCCTTTATCTTCTAGTCAGCAATTTTACAGATTCACCACGTTGGAATTACAGACAGGTTTTTTATGAACAGTGAGAACTCTGCTTCTGCACGTTTTCTGGAAGAAAAAAAACAAAAAAACAATCATCCTCCAACTACTTCCCGTCGTCTTCTTTGGTGTTTTCACCAGTAGTAACATCCGGCTGTTAATCACGCAACTTGTGTGATGTGAAAAAAAAAAACTGTTTCCATTCTAGTTTAGTGAAATACGTTTACTTCAATATGGCTGGAAACCAACCAACTCATGCTCAACACAAAATCTTTTTAATCGAAAATCTTTTTTTTTTTTTTTAATTGCTGTGTTTTCATTAAGTTGATCTATTTTTCGTAATTTCAATTTGTGCAATCCTACGGTCAATGTAAACGCAGCTACTGACACTTTGAAGAGGCAGCACTCTGTAAAATCGACTTTTTTTCTTTTTTTCTTATTACCTTTACATCATGTTGTAATATTGTAGTCATCAGAAACCTACCTGGAGCGTCACATTGATGTCTTCATGCATGTCTGAGAAATCCTTTAATCTCCATAGCAACCATTCAGATGTGCAAAACGCCTAGGTGGGCCTAGCTCCGCCTTCGAGGACGAAGCTCCTCCTCTGACCTTTTGCATGGTCTCTGTTCTAACTTCTGCTCGTCTGTTCTCCCCAGCTGGTGTACAGCAGCTACAGCAAAGAAACCCTCAGCCTGCGGGAGTTGCAGCTGAGCGTGCTCAGCGCCGAGTCACTGCGCGAGAACTACTTCCTGGGCGGCATCACGCTCAGGCTCAAAGACTTTGACCTCAGCAAAGAGACGGTCAAGTGGTACAAACTAACCGCTGTTCCGTACTTCTGACCCCCGCACCCAGGCCGACTCTGACTCTGCCTCTTCGGACGACGACGGACTCATTCGGATCATATGGGAAAGGCTGCAGACGGAGATTTTACTTGAAGCCACTTCAGCTCCTTATGTCAAAAAAAAAAAAAAAAAAAAAAACCCCAGAACATCAGGAGATGGATTCATCTTTTTTTTTTGGTGCGAGATTATCAAATTTAAAATAAAGTTGGGAAAGAAACATTTTATAAGCTGGATCAAACTGAGGGTTTTGTAGTTCTTATGAGATTTAAACACCATTTTATGTGTCTGGGATTTCCTGCGCCAGCTGCGCAGCTCCACAGGTTGTTCCCATATGATATGAATGTGTCGTCTTTCCCCAAAGGGGCAACAGAAGTGAATAACTTACAAACGGGAGCCTCGTTTCTTTTTTTCTTTTTTTTTTGTTTTTTTGTTTTTTCACTCTTCTTACTGCCTGAGAAACTAATCAAGATTGTTTCATGTGACAAACAATCTTCTTATTTTGCCTTCTTTAAAAAAACAAAACAAAACTGTAACTAAGAGCTGTAATATTTTGTACATTTTCTTATTAGAGGACCAAAACGGCTTACTTTCAGAAGAGTATCTATATATGCTGATGTTTTTTAAGGGATTGAAAGGAGAGACGTTTCTACGTGTCATGGTTTATTTCCTATGTGAACACATAGAAAACAGTAGGACTGCCCATCAAACTGAATTAGATCAAATCCAAAGTCACTGTAGGATTTTTTTTCATTTCCCCCAAAATGTGCCAAAACTAACAAATCATCAAAAATAAACCACTTACCATAGGGACTGGAGAAGGGTGCCTTTGTTTTTAACTCATGATTTAGCCTTATTACTAAATATAATTTGCTAAATAATGTGGGATGTCCTTATGAGTAAAAAATGCATCCTGTAAAGCTGAAGTGGTCTGGTGGACGGTCAGAGCCATCAGGGTTGTTCTAGCAGTTTTTATTCTTTCCCACTAAATTCACACTTTGTTCCATGGTTTTTCTTCTTTCACACAGCACACCTTCACAGAGGTTCATGTATAAGCCTTGAGGCACATTAAATTTTTTTCAATAGTTATCACAAGAAAAAAAAAATTAGGAGCGGAGTCTATCCTGGAATCTGGAAGTGACCTGTTGAAAGCTCCGGCAGCTGAACCGCATCCTCTCCAAGTGCCTACAGAGGTCTAATAATCACACTGTGACCAGAGTAACCGGGCTGAAAAACTGCCCACAAAGTCCAGGAGAAGCAAGGTTTTGTTTTGTTTTATTGTTTTTTTTTCTTCTTCTTAAATGGGAAAATATTATAAATCCTGATCAAAAACTTGGATGTAAAACATCTTCACAAGGGAATATTATCCTGTACAAGCTCATAAACTATCCTCCTCTCTGTGTAACTATGAATCTAAAGTTGTGTTCATATTTAATAAAAACAAAAAGATAAAGATTATTTCTTTTCCTGCATTAGTTTTTACAGGATCTAATGTGAACTTCCTGGTTCTGCTCTTTTTAGTAAGAAATCAAGGAGAGTGTGTGTTAACATGGCCAGTTATTTATTTTTTAATTGGTGACCTCTAGCCTAAGCGGATCGGTGTGTACTGTAATCTCTTTCATAAAGCAAATTAAATGTTTTTCAACAAACGCGACGTCCTCCTTCCTGCCTGTCACGTTTTAACGTTGCAGTATAAATCGTGTTAGTTGTGCTTTTGTTTCCATTTTGATCAATGAACCTCTTTCTGAGGCCCATCCGTGCTGACGGACCAGGCGTCACAGAATCACCCAGGATACCTTTTTACATCCATAATTCTACTTCCTGGCTGATGTGTTGAGATGTTATTCAATATTTTTGCCATAATGTTCTCTCTTGGTGATTTCATACGTTTTGTAAAGTGCACCAATTCCTCCTGCAGCAGAATAATAGTACATGATGGTGCCACCCCTGTGTGTCAGATGGTTTCCCCTTTTTTCCCTCGAAATGCGACGATTATGACCAAACGTTTAAAGAGCCAGCACTATGTAAGATCTGCTTCTTTTTAGCTTTACATCTTGTTACAATATTGTAGTCATCAGAAACATAATGGAGTGTCACCTTGATGTTTTCATGCATATTTGAGAATCCTTTCATCTCCATGGCAACCATTCATCGGTGCAAAATGCCTGGGTAGACCTAGCTCCGCCTTCGAGGATGAAGCTCCTCCTCACAGCTAGTTTCCAAGCTTCTGCCTAACAAAGCAGTCCTCAACCTGTGATTCCCCCTCTCAGCTCCTTCAGACTAGCCAGCAGCAATTGGCAAACGTCTTGTGGAGGATCTGCTGAGCTCATTATAGGAGCTACTTATCAGTGAAATGCTGGTAAAAATGTTGTTAAAGGGTTAATAGTGGAGCCATACTGTGGTGACTTCCTGAAAAAGCAGATTTTAAAGGGACAAAGACCCAATTTCAAGGCATTAAATTAGGAAGTAAAATTTCTATTAAGTTATATTTTATGTTTCTAGCATTTTTATAACAGGCTAAAAATAATAAAGAACCAAGTAAAATTTCTAAATATAGATTTAATGTAGATATTAGCAGGGTTCTATTTATTTTTTATTTTTTTGATTGAATAAATGCATTGAATTTCCACAACAAGATGGGAAATAAATGTACCAGTAATATTTATTTAGATCTATTTCAGTTGATGGGATAGAAACTACATGGAAAAAATATCCCATAGAAGACAATATATCAACACTTGCAAAATGTTTTATTTTAAAACCTAAAAATAGAAATAAAATGGTTGCTCTCTAGAAATGTTTAATATAGCAAATATTTATCAAAAATTGTGGAAATATTGTCATATTTCAAAAATATATTGCAGCTTTAAAGTTTTATTTAGCCAGAATGAAGGCAAAAATGTGTCTTTGTATCATAAAAACTCATGATACAGACATAAAAGGAATGGTTTTAATAAATTGTTTAAATGTGTAGTCATCTTACTTTTACTAGAAGCCTTTTCAGAATACTGTAAAACACAAACATTTGTTCAGACACCTTTTTCTAAATATCTTGTAAAAAAAAAAAAAAAAGTTAATTTACATTTCTTTTTAACTGATCTATCTTTCAGCCACATTTTCAAATGATTCCACAGCTGGACTCCAAATAATTATGGATGCATTTCTGCGGTTATAAAGTGACGTGATAACATTTATTTAACGCTATGAATTAGTTAACATTCATATTTGTATCTGAGAAAATGACTAAAGCAATGGTTAAGCCGATTTTTAGTTTTCTTATTATTTGTAACTAGAGCGGATAAATTCTAATGGCCAGTTACATTTATTTGTCTAAAATTATTATTCAGATATTTATGTTGAATTTGGCAAGAATTTCGGAACAGTGATGAATAACACGCAGCTTTCTCCGGAACGGATCTGAATAAAGATGGAGAACTTACAGGACATTTCCATTAAAACGACACAACCGCTTTTAAACATAATTAGGTCGATGTTTTTAATGCTAATAATCAAAAAAGCAGAGCCACTTTTTATGAGAGCGCCTACAGGAAATCGTCTCACGTAACTACGCCACTTCCGACGCAGGCGCAAAATCGTTTCTTCTGTCGCGTGTGCGGCCTCTCTTCCTCTACCGCCATCATGGGTCGCATGCACGCTCCCGGGTGAGCTCTCTTTTTAACATTAAAAGTTAGTTTTAAACGGCGGCAGGTCGGGTTTTGTCTCACAACAACGTTGGTAAACATGTAAATGTCGACTGTGGTGTAAAAAAAATGTAACTTTACATTGTTGCAAAACGGAAAAAAGGAGCATAGACGGACCTTCAGATGCTTGTCTATTTCTAGCTAGCTTACATTAGCAGCTCGACACCGTTGCGGTTCAAAGAGGTGTTACTTTATGATAACATCTTCCAGATTATATATATTTTAAGCCCAAAAAATAATCGTCAAAGTCCAAGCACATTTAAGTTATATAAACCAAAGTTTCTGAATGCATGTATTAGTCTCGGTATGCATCGTTAGCAGATGTTTGAAGCTAGCATTAGCCGGCCTTTTCGCTTCCACGAGCTCAATAATAGCTTTTTACCGTGTTATTTTCCATATGTTAACTGTTGTACTGACTCCTTTAGTGTTTTCCCCAAACTGTTGATTAAATTATTTATTTTCCCGTTTTCAGAAAGGGCTTGTCCCAGTCAGCTCTGCCTTACAGGCGCAGTGTTCCCACTGTAAGTACGCCTTATATTTCTACTGGATCGGTCTTGATGGTCTGTTGTTCTGGTTAGTAACGCAGATGTTGTTTTCATAGTGGCTCAAGCTCACATCTGATGATGTGAAAGAGCAGATCTTCAAGCTGGCCAAAAAGGGTCTGACTCCCTCTCAGATTGGTAAGTTATACAATGTTAAAAGTGCTGAAACTGGTTAGATTCAGGAACTGGTGATTGTTTTAGAGAGCCTCGACATTCCAGTAATATTCCATATTATTTCTTTCTTTATTTCTTTTCTTCTTTTTTTTTGCTTGCAGACACTTAAGATTATTTTAAGATCTTGAATTATCTTACAGCATTTTAAAAGCCAAATGTTTGGGGTATTTTGTCTTAATTCTACATTGAAATCTGAAAAGCTAAGATCAAGAAAAAAATGTTTTAAAAGTTGCCATTGTTGTTGTCATTCATCGGCAATAAATCTAATACTTTTTCGAAATAAACCTTAAAGTTTAACCTGAGATTAAGAATATTTTCTCTTTGTTATGCAAACATTAAAAAAAACTCTTTGAAGTAATCGGTTTTGTTGGAATGAATGTTTTGAGCTAAAAATGGGGATTAAAAAAATAAGAAATTAAATTCTGTTTAACATTCCCTTTAATCATTTGTGAAGGAACAGTAATCACTTGTTGGATTAAACTCAAACCCAGCAATGAGGAAAGATAGAAGTAGCAATTTCATGACACTATACTCAATAACATATCTACTAGAGCTGCGTGAAATATCGCAAGATTCATATCATAAAGAACTGCTTAGAGGGAAATAATTGTTGGCTAATATAGTTATGAACTTGCATTCTAGATGCTGATGTAATATTTAGCCAGTTGGACAGTTTCACAGCAGCAGATGTTCACAGCATCTGCTGTGAGCATGCTTCCATGACTTTTAAATGCTAAAAAGTCATGGAAGCAAACAGGAGACAATAAAATGGGGATATATTGCAGCTGATGCTGACATTGAACGATGTGGCTGAGAAACGTTCTGCGATATTTCATATCAATCTATTGATAATTACTTATTAGTTTTTTGTTTTTTTCTTTGCTGTAAGTATCTGAAATACTGCCAAACTGGTTTAGTGACATTTCCTGTTTTATCCACAGTTTGTATTTAAATCCTGGTTTTTTGTTTTGAGTAGGAAGTGCAAGGTACTCGAGGCAGATTGTTGCTAGGTAACACCCACCTTGCTTAGCTGGCCATGAGAAGTTGAGCTGCCTGCACCTCCCAGAATGCTGTGCGCTTCTTGATCAGAGTTCAAATTATTGAATATTCTATGGGTGCTGTGGTGGCGCAGGGGCAGAGCACAATCCATGTATTGAGGCCTTAGTCCTCATGCCAGTGGTCGCAGGTTCGATTCCCGGCCTGGTGACATTTGCCACGTGTTCCCCCTCCATCATAACCCTCTTTCCTGTCAAACTGCTTTCAAATAAAGGCAACTAGAGCCAACAAAACCTTAAAAATATATACTATATATTGAATATTCTATCAGGTGTATTATCTGTTGATATTGATCATTTGTCTATTACAATATATATTATTGATTTATTGTCCAGCCCTGTGCCACCCCGTTACCGACTGCTGGACTTTAGGACACCTGGCAGTGAATTCAATAAAATGCCATACTTTGTTGTGTTCAAACATGGCTTAGTTACTATTGCTAACCTGGAGTTTTCATCTTTTTGTTTTTGTGTGTGTGCAGAGTAAAACTTAGGAATGGCTACCAGCATTTAGCCTTTAGCTGGGAGGGGAATAAAATTTAATCGCAATCCACAAAATAAAGATTTAGTTGATATGAATTTTCAGTTTACAATACAATTTTTCATTTTTTGCATTTAGGTCCTTGTAGAACCTGATTCTAACACTGAGAGAGCCAGTTAAAATCAATGTTCAGACTGTGATCCCGACAAAACTCGAGACACTGACCATCAGTCAATATATATAGTTAAATAATATCAAATAAATATCACATTTAGCACAGAAACATATTGACATGATTCAGTGCTCTGTTGAGACAGGTTAGAATTAAATTTCTGCTTCAAATCATTTAGCATCTGGTTTGACACCTGACAATTAAGTTGCTGTATAGAAATATTCAGAGTTCATGGTCTCTTATATTTGTATGAACAGGTTTCCGAAAAACTGTTAAATTGTAGCCGATTTCTTAGTATTTCATGATTTACCCTTTTCTGTCTCATCAAATTATTTAACTACAGAGAGAAACAAATGCTAGACAGACCAGCACAAAATGTTTGATGTGAAATGAATTCAAAGCTGAGTGTTACAAAACATTTGGCTTAATCTCTACAGATATTTTAAAAGTGCTACTTGCTCAGATATAAAGTTGTTAATGATCTAGAAATTCTATCACTCATTGTTTACATAACATCTCCTTCCTAAATAATGGCTTATGTTTTTTTTTTTTTGCCAAAAGATGACTGAGGCATAAAAAAATGACATTGGACAAAAAATGACTTTGGGCATAATTTCAGGAATGTGACTCCTGAAATTATGACTTCACTCAGTTTCCTTGTGTTTGAGTCTCTGGCTTTCCAGTCATTTTTGCTTTTCTTTTCCCTGCTCAGGTGTGATCCTGAGGGATTCCCACGGTGTTGCCCAGGTGCGTTTCGTCACCGGCAACAAGATCTTGAGGATCCTCAAGTCCAAGGGTCTGGCGCCTGACCTGCCTGAGGATCTGTACCACCTCATCAAGAAGGCTGTGGCGGTCAGGAAGCACTTGGAGAGAAACAGAAAGGTTCAAATTTTGGATATTAAACAATATTAAAGCTTGTTTTGTATTTTTTTTAAGCTTGGTGTTTTTCATTTTGAAGGTTTCTTCTATAATTCACATTCTTTTTGACGTTTGCAGGATAAGGATGCAAAGTTCCGCCTGATTCTCATTGAGAGCAGGATCCACAGGCTGGCCCGTTACTACAAGACCAAGAGAGTACTGGCCCCCAACTGGAAGTAGTATGTATTCCCTGTTTACTGAAACGTTCCTTATTCCTGCTGTAGTTGAAGAGTTGACTCTATATTATATTGAAGAGTTGACTCAAAGTAAATGGTAAAATTAACTTGAACATTTTAAGTCTCCCATCTGGTAAGAAAATTTGACAATTTTTTTATTTGTAGTGCATTAGATGCTTGGAGGTAATGCACAGTTCATTGTCCTGCTCTTCACTTGTTAAGAGTTGTGATATTTCTGTTGTGCTAGAAAAAGCTGGAGGTAAATTAGCAGAATGGCTACTTGGTGCCGTCTCTGCCAGTCCCCTTCACACATTTCAGTTCATGTTGGTGGTCTGTATAGCTGAGGTCTGCAGCCGGTGGTTCAAGCCAGCTTGCTTTTGTGTAATTTACCTGCACACCATTCTTTTTTGTTGTTAAATAGCTACCTATATCTTTTTTCTATAAATATTACATGGACTTGCTCTATAAATTACTTTTTTAAATCAAAGCTATAAAATAAGTTTTATTAAACAAAGAACACGTCAATGGCGTTCTTAGAACAGGCAATATCCTGTTTGCCAGACCAGCAGGATATTTGACACTGATAAAAAAGCGAGTTGTCCTGCAATATTAAAAAAAATTCCTATTGGAAACTTTTGCATTTGCTTACATTAATAAACATTAAAGTTAAATATTAAACTTTTTTAGATGCAAAATTGTACTACCTGATGCAACTGTGGTTTGAAATTTACAAAAATGTTATTTGAGGAAAACTGGTGTTTGAGGTACTGAACTTGAAGCCAAAGGCTTCTGTAGTTATTTAAAGGTTGCTCAGTCTTGACTTAAACTAATAAACAGGCATTACTGTTTTTTATAGACTTGTAGCACAATATGTCAATCATGTGTAATGTTTTATCTAACATTATCTTATGTATGGTAAGCTGTTAACATGTGAGTATAAGTTTTTAAGTGGTGCAAATCTTTAATTGTAATTTTTTTCTCTCTTTACAGTGAGTCCTCTACAGCTTCTGCTCTGGTGGCATAAACTCAATCCATTTTGAATAAATAAAACAATTTAAATTCATAAGTATGTGATTGTCTTTATTTATGTTGCTTAAATACCCTCTTAAGCCCACAAAACATATAAAGGTTCATTATTACTGTGTGGTTGCTCCTCTGTTTATAGCATTGTTGGCTCCAAGTCATGTTTTTTTGCGTTAGCTGAAATGAAACGGCTTCTACTGATGAGAATTTTGTTTTTGATTCATGTGAAATTCTTGCCTTTTCTTTACGTCATCTTGTTGTTAGCCTACATGAATATCAGGGGCTGCTAGGAGGACTTTCCTGGTTACCGTGGAAATTACGGGCACTTTCTATGCGTCATACGTGACTGTAAGCGCGAGCTGGATTCTGAGTGATTGACAGTTGGGCTGTCCAATCCACTGCCAGACGTGTCGACGTCACCGCGTGTATTTAAGGACTTCTGTTGCAACAACAAGACACTCACTCCTACTACAGCGTAGACACAATACTAGAGAAACATGGCGTACCTGTTGGAGCGTATTTGACGAAGGAGCGCAAAAATGGCAAAAACCAGCCAGAGAATGAAGCGACAACACTCGAGCGCATATCTGTCACCGACACATACGCGGAGTCTGTTGGTTTTGGACGAGGAATACCAGAATACGTGAGGATATTTTCAGTAACGGTGGCCGTAATCCGAGAAGAAAGAAGTGGGGAGAAAATGGCTCCTACAGTCGCGAGCGGCTCAGAGCGGACGGCCATGGAGAGGTTCGGCGGCGGAGGGATGGCGCTTCTTCCCTGGACAAAACAGATGCTCACCGTGCTGTGGGAACAGCTTCGGTTGCTGGTTCAGGTCATCTATTACACTTTTATTTCAGGTAAGAACAAGGCAAAGTGACGAGCACGTTTTCTTTCTTTTCTTCATTTGATACATTTTCTCAAATTTAGCGACAGGGAAATATTTTTTAATTTGATTAAACGGAAGGTTACGTTTTCTTTTGTCTGAATTGTGCAAGAAATATTCTTTCACGTTGTGTAAAGATTTTTTATTTCTTTGATACATTTTTCCCAAATTTAGCTAATTTAACGAGACATGAAAATGTTTTTGACATTCGAATTAATTTAAGATTACCTACTTTTTTTTCTTAATACTGAAAAATGTGCAACATATATTTAGCCTAGTGGTGTATGAGTTTGTATCATTTGGAGGAAGAAAGTAACTTTAAAACAGTTTAGGTTCATATTCAGGAAGGCACAATATAAAATCATTGCTTTTTTAGTGGCATGTAAGCTAAAGCTGGTCTGCAATTCGGCTCTTGATTCTTATTAACTAGTAGCCTTCTTTACTGAAAGTCAACATACCAGGAATCGGTAAAAAATAAAAATAAAATAAAAAATTAGTGTTGTATAATTTTCATAATGAAATTAGAATATAAGTAGATATAGAGAGCAATGTAATGAGTCATGATTGGAAATAGCTGTGATGTAAAAATTTAAAGTATTGCAAAGTGATGGGATTGACTTCCACATAACCATCATTTTAACTCCTGGATTTATTTAGATACTTATATTTTTCTGTTCTCCTCCAGTTTTCCAGATGTTCAGGTTTGAGGTCCACGTCAGAATCACAGACGAAACAGGCGAGCACATCCAGCACATGGGCACGGCCTCCAACACTCCCGAATCCTTCCTGTTCTCATCCTTGTTCGACGGCGAAAACGGCGTCATGGTCGGCGGTTCCAACCCCCTCTCCAACTTCTGCGCCGACGTCGGCGACCCGTTTGCCGGAAAGGCCACTGCCGAGGCCCTGCTCTCCAGCCTGCGTGCCGACGACCTGTGCTGTGGCCTGGTCGACGACTTTGTGTCCAGGACGGGCGGCGCTGACGACGGCCTCCTGCTCGGACACCAGTCCACCTGGAAAATGGGCTTCCCCGGCGACTGGAACATCTTCATGTCCAGTGACGGCTGTAGCTCCAGCGACGCCTGCCTCAGAAGCTGCGACAAAGCTTTCAAATCCAAAGAGAGAGCTTCCAAACAGGAGACGTCAGAGGAGGACAGAAGCTCTCAGTGGAGCAGCGAGGAAGAGCCCAACGTCGTGGAGTTCGAGAGCGAAGAGAGCAAGGAGCTTTGGGAGTCTCTGTCGAAATCCAGCGATCCGTACAATCCCTTCTTTTTCTCCGCCTGCATCTCGACCAACTCTGACATGGGGAGAAGTAAAACCGACGTCAAAACCTGCGGTGACGCAGACCTGAAGGCCAGCGAGGAGACGATGGGGGCGCCGCGGCTGAACGCGTGGGTGTGTCGCTCTGATAGCGAGAGCAGCTGGAGCAGCTGGGCCGACTCCGAGTGTTCCAGCCCCGACGTCGACAAGGAAGAAAGCAACAAGCTCTGGGAGTTCTTCAGCAGTCCAGAAGACCCGTACAACCCCTTATACTTCACTGCCAGCACAACCAGCAGCCCCTCTCTCAAAACCAAACCCCCCTCAACGTGTAAACAAGCCTCACTCCCCACACCTCCTCCCAAAACCAACGACGAGACGGAGAGGCAAAGCAGTCGTCCTCCATCAGAGGATGACGACAACGAAGAGCTGATCTGGGAATCTCTCGGCCAAAAGGACGACCCCTATCACCCGCTGAACTTCAAAGCTTGCCTCCAGAGCACCTCGCCGTCGCTCAAACCCATCGATCCAAATCCATCCGTAAAGACCAGGAAGCTGATAAAAGCATCCAAACCTGCTCTGCCGGACAGAAAGTTAAAGCAGCACCGCCATCAGGACAAAAGACTGGTGCCATGGAAGAGACCCGAGCCGACGTCTCGGTTACCTGCTGAGGGAAATACAGAAAAGAAGGCCGGCACCAGGCAAAAGAAGGTTCATAGACTTTATTATTTCAATTAAGATTTAAAAAAGATGGGGAACTCAGTGAGCTGAAGAGTAGAGTAGAAAGAAATGCCCTTTATGACCCCTTGAAGATTTTTACAATGTAACTCATATAACATATTATCATATCGAGTCTAAATTTAACTGGACAGAGGGAGTGTCTGCTCTTAGGGACTGAAAGGGAGAGATAAGAGTTATTTCCTGTTTCAGTGACACATGCTCAGCCGCTGTGGGTTCAGCTGAGCTGTTTGTTTTTGTCGATTAGCAACGCCTCTGGTCGTCATGACTAATCCTGGTCATGTGACTCCAGCGAGTCAGGAGAATTTGACTGCAGCGCTGGCTAGCTCAAGTTTCAGCAGTGTTGCAAAACCAGAATATGCAGAGCTAGTCAAAGTCAAAATACTAGGACAGTTTTCAGTTTGTAATATTTATATTTTGAGATATGACCCACTGGTTCTCTTTATTTCTTTCTAAGGACTATAGCATAATGAGAAGAAAAATGTGCTGCTTCTTTTTAAATTGGCTATTTTTCTTAACTAACCCATCAAGCGCCATTTAGAGTGATCGACACTAAATCAAAGGAAAATGGCCCCATCTTTAGATTAGTGCAACTTGAAAAAACTACATTTTTAATGAAGTTCTATAGCTAAAAGAAGTAAAAAAAAATTCTCCATTCTTTTTTGTTTCAGGTGCAATTTTCTCCCCTCGTCCAAGTCCACGTCATGCGGACCTGGCCCTTCGCCCGCCAGGCGTCCCGTAAAGGTCACTGGGAGGAACTGGCGAGAGACCGCGACCGCTTCCGGAGGCGGATCGCGGACACGGAGCAGGCCGTGGGCTACTGCCTCACCCAGCCTCACAGGGAGAAGATGCGGGCGTACCTGGACAGTGCCTTGAATCAGACGAAAGGGTCCTGAATATTTCATTTCTTTTGTGGATGAAAAATTAAATTGTGATTGGTTGCAATGCAACAGTGATTTTTTTGGTTGTTGTTATTTTTTTAGGCCAATTAGAAAATTTGATGTTAGGCCATTTTAAATGTTCGGTGTCAAGTTGAACAACTTTGTACCTCAAGAGGTTTTTTTATACATTGTGTAACTGTTGCACTGACTGACTCTTTCTCATGTTAACCTCAGCATTAATGTGTGGAATGTTGTTTTTTTGTATGCCTTATATACTGACCTAGTAATGTAACCAACTAATGCTCTGTGGGGCTTTTCGTCCTTTATTTTTTACCATTGGCTTGAAGAGTTTCTGCTTGTCTTTTCTATGTGTGCAGAAACCACAGCGGTGAATCTTGGGGTTTAAGTAGAGAGTGATGATGTCATCAGAAAGCAGAGCTTTGCGTTGCAAAGTGTTTTGAGAACAAATATATGTAAGCATGATGGAAACATCGACTTCTGGTGCAATTTGTGTTGTGCTGTTGATATATTTATGCTTTTGTCTTGTTTTTGTTTTTTTATGTGTATTTATACTTTGGGCGCTGCCTTTTAGCGTTGAGTGAAAAGGCAAGTTTTTGATGAGACTCGGAACACTTTGATCAATGTGAGCCACTCAGCTTCTCATGGTAACATCATGTAGTTTGTTGGTAGCAAATTGATTGTAGCTACATTGTTCAGTCAATAAAATTTGTCACAGTACGATTTACCTTGCGTTTTTTTTAATCATCCCGATTAAAAAGGTGGGCAAAGTCAGAAGGTGAACTATTAATGAAGTGTTTGTGTAAGGAGATCTAATGCAGAGGTTAAATTTTACAAAAAAGAAGTCGGGTTGGACTGGACTGCTGTGATTCACAAAATATGACTGAGTAAAATTTCCAGGGTGTTAACAGATCATTTGAAAAAAACAAAAACACATGTTTAACATGATGGAGCCTCATTTAAAAATGTAAATAGACAATCAAACCGTCCACTTCTAACGAAAGCCACAGTCACTCAAACACACAGATACTAGCGACCTCCGGTTAAATGCTTTGCCCAGGGGCACATCCGTATGTGACAGGGAAGTTATTACTGCATTTTTTAAAAGGTTTTTTCTTACAGGAATGTAAGTTGTGAGAGAGGGGGAAGACATGCTGCAAACGCTGACGTCGTTGGCCGTGTCTGGCTCGCGCCCGGTATGATACACCGAGGGTCGCGCGCTCTACCGCTGCGCATATGACTCGAGTGATTTTCCACATTCTCATTGAGTTTAAGTCTATTTTGATATGAGGCTTAAGTAGTATTTAATATAACCGGTTAATAAATGTATTATTTCACAAAAAAAAAAAAAAAACGTACCCAGAATTTTAGGTTTTTGTAGATGAGGATATACCAAGTTGATAGTTGTTAGGCTAGTCACTTAGTTTGCGTAATGTAGCTAAAAGACAGCATTACCATTACAAGACTGACCAGTGGTGTCTCTTCGGTTTTCACACCATGACTGTCGGCAGAACGCGGTTCTC
>NW_006800426.1:189691-196858 GCF_000485575.1 Poecilia formosa
TCAGATGGACTTTTTGTTGTTTTTGGTTTTAAATAATCTTTCTTTTGTTTCTTGAGAAGCATTTGGCTGTAAAATGAGTAAAAATATCACTAATAGGGTCATTAAAAATGATTTTTTTATTTATTTTTGTCAGATGGTGATGACAACTTTCTAGGTCAGGTCGATTAAAAATAAAAAAAATTTTTAAAAATGTTGCAACTGGGAGCCTGCACCTTAGCATCTTTACATTTCCTAAACATTATTTGTCATATTTGCATACATAAGGTTGAGAAATAACAAAAAAAAATTATGGGAAAATTAAAACCCATTTTGTCCCTATTCTCAAGAATCACTGATTTAATATAACCGGTTAATAAATGTATTATTTCACAACAACAACAACAACAAAAAACGTACCCAGAATTTTAGGTTTTTGTAGATGAGGATATACCAAGTTGATAGTTGTTAGGCTAGTCACTTAGTTTGCGTAATGTAGCTAAAAGACAGCATTACCATTACAAGACTGACCAGTGGTGTCTCTTCGGTTTTCACACCATGACTGTTGGCAGAACGCGGTTTTCATGTAAAACAACTAAAAAAGATTAGAGTGTTTCAA
This sequence comes from Poecilia formosa, assembly GCF_000485575.1. Classification (NCBI taxonomy): domain Eukaryota; kingdom Metazoa; phylum Chordata; class Actinopteri; order Cyprinodontiformes; family Poeciliidae; genus Poecilia; species Poecilia formosa. The sequence continues at coordinate 190,287 of NW_006800426.1, forward strand.
CCAACCAACTGACTGTGCAGTAGGAAGTGGGGAAAGACCCATGCTGTGCCAAAAAAAATAAATAAATAAAAATAAAAATCCATTCACTGTTGTATTTACATTTACAGCCGAGTTAATGTCGTTAAATTGGTGTCGACTGTATGGCGGGAATTTTCAGCAGATTTGAGAGCAACTTCTATATATCTACAGGAAACATTGAGGGCGACTCCATGACAGCTGAGAGAAATGAACACCTTCAGCCCCAGACCTCCTACAGCCAAACAGGCATTTTTAGAAACACTCACTGAAATGTAGACGGCAGAGGTATTTTAATTGTATTGTTATTGAAAAGTATATCTAATTTTACCAAATCTTTGCTCACATTATGGAATAAGATCTTCTTCAGTCTTTGCATACAACAAAGAAAAATCTCAGTTCTTACTTTTTTTTCCACCTGCCTTCACAGGACAAGGTTCCTTCATCACTTCCTTTTCATGTCCTTTTGTGCTCTTAACATGCTTCCTTCTTTGTCTCTCTCTCTCACACACACACACACACACATGCAGCAATTCAGAAGCTTCTCATTTTCCCACTGGGCCTGATGAGCCTCTGTGCATACAAACTGCTGTAAGGCTGTCATCAGACAAGTGTTGAAAACACAGGTATGATGAAATGATGTTCCTGAGGGATGAAATCAATTAGCACGTCTCAGCACCATTCCACCCCTGACAGCGTGGTGCAAAGGTGAGCAATCAGCCGTCAGCTGTGACAGCTCAGCAACATGTCCTCCGACGTTCCCACTCCGACACCATCCTCCCTTCATGCTCAGCGTCAAACCCATCACACAGTGAAAACAAGAAAGATTCTTTGCACCAGAACTGGTTTTAAAGGAAGCAGAGAGCAAATAATTGAAACACAGCTTTCAGGGGTTTTTTATGGAGCTGGAAACTTTGAACAGTTCTACAAATAAATCCTGGTGCCAGGCATATTTTGAGCAATTGTTTAGTCTTTAAGTAGCAGTTTTCCTCTATTAAATAAAAAAAAATAGTCCCCATCTCTGACAATGCCAGTCTAACTAAAAATAATTTTCAAAAGATATTAAAAAAAAGCTCTAATGTTAGTCCATTAATGTTCCACCAGTTCTCTTTGGAGTATGTCAACAACGTGACGATGGTCACTGTCCTCTGATTGTTGCAGGACCCACAGGTCACTGTGAACCTTCACCCCGGAACTGCTTCTGTCATTTATTGTTCTATTTTCTCCACTTTCTACTGTACTTTGAGCTTCCATTTTAGCAGAGCAACCTAAAATTTTCAGCACTTTCCAACAAACGTTTTAACAATAAAGGCCAACTGGTTTGTTCAGAGAACAATCGATCGCTCTCAGCAAAGAGCATGTGCTTTGGAACTCAATTAATGATTCAGTTGAACAGAACCAACAAAATGTTTAAGTGGCAGCAAGTAAATAAATACAAACACAACCACTTTCTTACATACATGTAGAAATATAATTTCTGTCCAAAACTAGTGATTTATGTTGGACTCCAGTCATTTTAAGCACGTCGAGGTCTGGACTTTGACTCTTCTTACATTTGTATTTGCAAAAACTAAATAAAAAAATGAACATTTATAATTTTACAACCGCTTTAATGCACTGATTAGAGTTGGTTGATCTCATAAACCCTAATGTAAAACTGTGTTGCATTAAAACATTTAAAAAAGTTAAAGGAACACAAATACTTTTGCAAGCTACTGTGAATAAGATGTAGTGTCCAGTTTAAATCCGACGCAACCAGACGGCTGTAGCAGGTGATTTCACCTTTGACCCCACATTGACCAGATGAGTACCACAACCTACCCCCTCCTGCACCTTCATTAAAGCCACCTTTTGCTCTCCTCCTTTTCTCAAACCCACCCTGCTTTGCATCTCTGTCTGCGTCTTCTTCCTCATCAGTATCATAAACCGGGTGGCCCAGGCGACCCCCGTCTCTAGGCAACCGGATGGAGCAGCGAGGCGTTGAAAGGATTGCAGGTGATTGCAGCAGCGTTAGACTCAGCAACAGCAGGGGCAGTGGGTTTTCGCTAACACACACACACACACACACACACACACACACACACACACACACGCAACTCCACACACATGCCTCTGTGAAGCCGCCTNCACACACACACACACACACACACACACACACACACACACACACACACAACTACACGCAACTCCACACACATGCCTCTGTGAAGCCGCCTGCCAGAAAAAGGGTGTCTCTCGGGTCACAATTAAGTGATGATGCAAGCTACAAGCAGCTATTGTGTCTGACAGCAGCTCATACAGGCAGACTACAGGAGACGCTTTAGACTGCTGGTGTGTTCTTCCTGGGAAGACAAGAACATCTCTCCTGACACTTTGTTAGAGCCTGTGGTGCCAAATCCATCCCATCGATCTGCAGTTTGTGTTGTTCTGTTTCTGTTTATGAGCATCAGAATTACAGGAAGCTTGCGTAGCCAGACCCTTCATGGGGTTCAGTAGCATTTTGGGGGCTCTAGTTGAATTTATTTGATCATTATTTGACAGGATTGTGGGTTGTTGATCACCACAGTTTGCATCTATGACTGAGGCCTCCATATACGGATCTCCCTCTCAACCCCTCAGCCACCGCCTCAAAGATTTTCTTTTTATATCATTCTGAGAAACCCTACAACTCTTAAAATAAACAGAATGATGTAATCAGTCATCAGCACATCAGTCATAGCACCACTTTCTATTTCCAACATACTCATTGCTTCGTGTGTCTGACCAACACCCAACGTCCGACATTGGATGCTTAATGGATGTAAAGCACTCATTGAGCCACTGGGGGGCGCACAGCAGCCTGGCTGAGACGTGACAGTAAACACTTCATCGTCGCTGAGTAATTTAATCATTGCACAGAAACCAAAGTTCAGCTTTGAAAACCAAACCAGATATTTTTAATCTCGGCCATGTTCTCAGGTTTCCTCAGTCGTATAAGTTACAGATTTAGAGCTCTTTGCATATTCTTTGGCCAACATGAAAACGTGCGACTCTACTGCCCCTTGTGGTTAGTTTTTCAACAACGTTCTTATCCCTCAGTGAGAGCCGAGAGAGCCGACGATGAAAAAAACAACAGGAAACTGTCTGGGAAACAGATTCATTTTTGAAACATCTATTTAAATTAGAATATAACTGACACACCATTAAGTCCACAAAGAATTCTCCAAAAGTCTTACACAGTAAATAAACAAGAAAACTAAACCAGGTTACATAATGTGTCTCTGCTTCGTTCAGGATTTATCATCTCTTGGTATGAAATATTTTTTAAACCAGTGACAGCCTGGAAGACGTAAGAGATGATAACATAACTATGTTATGATGAAACATTTGTCAAATAGGTTGAAAACCGACAGATAAAAAAATAGTGAAAAAAAATCGTCTCTTCAGTCTCCACTAGAGGGAGACAGAGTCAAGCAAAAAATGGTTTTTTATGAGGTTGAGTAAGAGAAAAAGCTTTTTAATTACAAAATTTAGCTGCAGCACGTGTAAAGTATTTTACAAGCATTTGTGGTTTTTAAACAGTATAAGCTTTATTTACTGAAGAGTCCTGACAATTTTTTTTCTGATGTTGATTTTTCTCGTCTACAGTTTCATTTTTGACATGGTGTTCACTTTCTTGCTGTGACAGCCCAGATATTGATTCCATTTATTTTGGCCATGTGAGTTAATTCGAAACCTGTGGAAAAACCTCTAATTGTTTACTAGAGAAAAAAAAGTCTGTCTTTCTTCTCTTTTCATTTTGTTGTTTGGATTTGAAAGAAAATATTAAGCTTATTGTAGTAAACGTCTTTTTAGTCTTATTGAAATTTCACATTTGAAAATGTAACGTACCTAAAACCCAGACATTACTATGAACACTTACATTATTTTTTAATGTAATTGTTCAGGTTCATTCTGACCTGCACAATTTGTTATTGTTTTAGTTCTATTTAGTTGACATATTCACTTCGACAAACGACTGGCAAACCAGTACGTCTAAATTTTAAATGAGTAAATAAATTAAAAGATGATATTCTGATCATTACAAATAGACGCAATACCAAACTGAAAACATTTTTTGGAGTATTTTGTGTGACATATTGCCTTTTAAAAGTGTTTATGCTCCTTGAATCTTTGAATATTTTAGATTTTTTGGACATTTCAGAAATGGAGTTTCTGGCACATTATGGCACACCATTTCAACAATATAAATGGCCTTCTTGTGATAAATAACACGGTAGTTCATAATGTTATGATTCAGTCTATTTCACTACACTTAGAACACAAAACCTCCCTCTAGGATTGACTTTTTTTACACTCTCAGTTGTCAGAGTTGTGGAGACGAAAATCTTAACACCAAAAATTGCAAGTCTCTCTCTTTTTTTGAGAGAGAGACTTTGGTTCCTTTCGAGTACAGAGTACAAAGTTCACGCTCTAAAGCTCTTGACTCTCCTTCAGGTGATCATTTAGATTGTCTCTTTCTGAAATCAGGATGCCAGTGCAGGTTCGGTGAGCTTCTGTCGGCCTGCGGGCTTGTTGACAAGCAGCACACGGAGTTCGTTCGGAGCGGAGTCATGCATTATTCACCGAACATTTTCATAAAGCACAATGGGTGAGAACAGTGCCAGAAACGTCTGCGTTGGGTTTCTGTGTCTCTGAACCTCCCTCTGAATTTCTCTACCACGGGAGGTTGTTGTCACCGCTCACTCAGCAGATGTTGATGGATTGTAGGCAAGAGCTCGGATTCTCAACACCAATATAGAGAGAACAAAGGGAGGGCTGGGAGGGCTGTGTAGTTTTCGATGGGCATTTATCTTTGTAACTGAAGGTTCAGTTTACTATACCACCAACTTTAAGTTGAGATTTGAAGGAATGGACATTGAAAAACAAACTCTTAGTTTATCGCCATTTTCTTGTGATTATGAAGTTTTGCTAAAAGTCATTATAGACGATAACAAGCTCCGAGGAGTTTGTAAAAACAGATTCTACACCAAGATTGATGCATGAAAACGAATGCAAAGTGAATTTAAAAAAAGTACCAAATTCCGATTAATTCTCATCTCTTTTCAGTGCTCCTTCTGGCCATTCTCCAATTAAAATGGATTGTCTCCGGTAGAATTTCAAACGGGCCAATCAGTGAACAGAAGCAGACATTGTGATCGATGACGTTGCTTTTCTGTGCTGTTTTAAAATTGTAATCTGCCTGATGTTTTAACAATGGCAGCGGTGGAACTGAACAAAGCCGTTAAAAATGTTTAATATCAGCAGCTGGCTCATTTGTGGGTGGTTGTCCACAGTCATAGGCAATTTCATAAGCTTCAGAGCATCGAACCAGCGAATTAAAGATCAAGGCCAAACGTTAGCAATTGGGTAAAATTTTAAATCTAGACACAGGGTGCTGTGGTGGTGCAGGGGTTAAGCACACCTGGCATAAGGAATCCTTAGTCCCTGATGTGGCTGACGCAGGTTCGATTCCCAGCCTGGTGACCCTTGCTGCATGTCTTCCCTTTCCCTCTTGTTTACCTGTCTTACCACTAGAGCCAAAAACACCTTACAACAACAAATCTCAACACAGTCCACCCCCCAGGGTGAAGTCAATTCTCAATAGCCAGACTAAGCACAGCCTACATCCTTAGAGGAGTGAGACCATCTTCTAGTAAACTCCTGTAAACAAGTAACGCTGATCTTTTATAAGTGCTACTTATCAAAAGCAGTGATAATCATCATTTCTCTTTCCAGCAAGAGGTGTAACACCAAATTTCAGACTCAACAGGTTCAGAGGTCATTCTGAAGGTTCAAGTTGATAAGAGATGTTTATAAAAGATCAGCGTTACTTGTTTACAGGAGTTTACTAGAAGATGGTCTCACTCCTCTAAGGATGTAGAACATCTTTTCTTACAACTGAATCTTTGCTGTCAAAGATGTTGACAAAGATGTCAAAGATGTTTGGGTGAATGATGAGGTGTTCTTTGTTTTTAGCAATAACAGTCTGGAATCTATTTTTTTGTACATTTCATATTACATTCCAAAAGATCTAATATCCCCTTTGTGATGCTTTGCTGGTTAAAATCCGAGTTTTTATGTCCATGCTCTTTTTTTTTTTTTTACTTACTGAGTGTTGTCGTTGTTTTGGATGGAAATGAATGATTCTATCCAAAACAACATGGAAGCTTACACTGCAGCCCTTACATACAAAAATTCACATCAGAAATGTTCATCAACTTTATTCAAATTTGTCCCCACACACTATGAAAATTGTTTGTGTTACTTGACATAAATTTGCATGTGTTTCTCTCCTGGCTGGCAGCTGTGTGCTTGTGCGTGTGTGTGTGTGTGTTGTGTGTGTGTATGTGTGCGCGCACGTCCATGTATGTGTGTGGAAAGAGGCCCGCAGTGTTTACAGTGGCTAGAAAATCCGCCTCCTGAATCCGGCCCCACGTCTCTTGTTTCCGTGTGTTTGCTTTCTTTGTTTTTCTTGTATCTTTTTTTTTTTTGTTTTGCCAGCTCCATACACACACACACACACACACACACACACA
>NW_006800426.1:196871-253158 GCF_000485575.1 Poecilia formosa
CACACACGCACACACACACACACACACACACACACACACACACAGAAAGCTGCGGAGAGATACTGCCCATCCTGGTGATTCTTGTTTCTCTGCAGCTTGATTCAAACGCATGAGCAGCAGGCGGAAAGAGATAAACACATCAGCTGGCGGCTATCTGTTTTTTTGTGTTTTTTTTTTTGTCTTGTTTTGTTGGTTTGGTTGCTTTCTAAGGTGTTGTTTTGCTCCAGTTAAATGGGGTGTCATGAAATTATTTTTTACACAACAGAGATGCTCATTTGTGTTATTTGAGATGACCAGAATCTGTAGCGATGAAGCCAAACAGTAAAGTTAAAAACTGAGGTCAACTTGTTTGGTCAATTTATTTCCCTTTTCAAATATTCAAAGTCGTTGTTTATCATGGGTTTTATAGAATACACTGCACAAGACTCCACTGCTGAAGAGACAGACAGCAATGACAAGAATGTCAAAGGACATTTTCCTTTGTGTTAGAAAACGTCTGGTGTGAAGTGAGAAGAAACGTTCACTCAGCCAACAGAGGGAGAAAAAAATCAGCAATGTTTGTTCTCCAGCCTGCATTCAGTCTCCATGGTAACCAACTTCTTCACTGACCGACTGAGCAGTCGCACCAGATCTGAGACCAGACCTGAGATCAACAGTAAAGGCTAAATCCAGATCTTATTTAGACATGATTCAATCTTAATTTCACAACCCAGAATTAGATGTAGATGGAGCCAGTAAGTTAGGTAATAAACCTTTTCATCGTTAGGATATTTCTGATGGGACTCTCTAAATCATTCCACTTCATTACACAGAACTAATGTCTAGTGTTGCTCTGATCCTTTCATTCATGTTTTAGAAATCCTCCAATCTCCCATGGCAACCATTCAGTGTGGAAAACACCCCGGTGGACCTGGTGCCGCCTTCAAGGATGAAGCTCCTCTTCACAGCTGAACTTTCCAAGCAGAACTTCTGCATTAAAGAGCAGCCCTCCCCCACTCAGCTCCTTCAGACTAGCCCAGCAGCAATGAGCAAACACCTGGTGGAACTGATCATCTGTTGAGCTCATTATTGGAGCTACTTCTCAATGCAATGCTGGTGAAAACGTTGTTAAAGGATTAATGGAGGAGCCATGTTGTAGTGACTTCTTTCTGAAGGCAGAGCTTCAGAAAGGGCAGGAGTTTTTAAAGAGACAGAGACCCAATTTTGAGGTGTTAAATTAGGAAGTAACACTTATTTGAAGTTGATACATTCAGCATTTTTAGAACAACTGAAGTTCACATAGTTACTTGATTATTCTATAACATGTCACTATGTGCCTGGAAAACACAAAATAATGCTCTTTTAAAATTTATCCAGTTAAATTGTAAGCTGTTGGTGCTTTGTATGTCTACATTCCTATTGATTTTATTGAATTTGCCTTTCAGATAATGTCTCCAGAATACCTTTAACTGCAGTTTATGTACCACCACTAACATTTACGCCACAATCCGAAGGGTCTTAGAGGATTTTTGTATCTTTCAGCCATGTACCCAGCACACTGTAGTTCCACTGAGATGAACTGATAATTCCATTGGTTTAAATCAGCTCTCACTTTTTGGATCTCGTGACTTTTGTGTGCATTGATTTTGATAGTCTCCTCCCCCAACAGGATGTGTGCTGGATGCCTGTTCGTGTCAACAACACAAAGCCATGTCCAGGCAGGCCGAGCTGGTTGAGGTTGAGTCTGTGGAACTGAGAGCTCAGGTGACTCTTCCCTCGTGCAAGGAATGTTTGTGTGAAAATGTCAAGCTCTCTTTAGCTAAAAGCGACGTAAACCTTTCTGTCTGGAGCATCACTTCAGGAAGTCGCTTCTACTGCAGCCTGAAACAGCATGGGAGTGTGAGCTCAGGTTTCATTTGTTAGCATGTATTTACATACGACACTCACACAAACCCGAACATGTAAAATGATTCACAAAAGCACACAATTCACAAAATTTTAGAGGTGGCACACGGCGTATGAACGACAATAACAAAAATGGGATTTTGACATAAACCGTAGGTACCTGGTGGATTGTTTTGGAGTAGCTAGAGGTGTGCAGATCACTCTTTGAACTATTTGTTCTCATACACACTTGTTGGAACTGCCGGTCTTAGAGTTTAGTTATTCAGAAGTGGCTTCAAAAGAAATTCCAAAATGTATGTTCTCTCCTTTTTAGAAGGTTTTTGCACTCTGTGTGCAGTTGAACAAATAATTTTAATGCTGGCAAAGAGAAAATATCAGCTGCAGTCAATCATGATGACTAATGAGTGGATAACATGCCTGCATTTGGCTCCGTCTCCAGAGGAAGGTCTCAGCCCCCTCAGAGTGATTCTTAAAAATTTGAATAAAAAACAAAATATGGACTGATTTACAGTTTGTTTACAGTCATGTTTACAGTTCACATTTGTAGCAGAAGAGGTGAGCATGTGGGATAGGCCCATGAAATTCTTTCTAGAATGTAGAAAATTGTATATTTCCAAAGCTTGTCAAGGGCGAGCTTTTAAACAAGGAGCGCTTGATATTTCTGTCCACTAGGGGGCAGCACACCAATCATTCAGGCACAGAAACACCCCAGGTCCCACACACTTTGATTTAAATCGGTTTTTTTGTTGTTGTTTTTTTTGTTTGTTTGTTTGTTTTTTATCAATAAGCTTCTCACTGTTTGAAATACACAAGATATCAAATCTGTAGAAAGCTGTAAGGAATATTGATTATGGTGTTTCCCAATTATCACACTTGAATATTTAAAATAAATATAAAAATATACATAAAGTCATTGATCATATTTGCCACTGAAAACCTCGATGAAAATACACAAAAGAAAAACGATAACCAAGCTACAGAGTAACTGATACTGAGGTTAATGAATAAAATTATTCAGAATAATTTCTCACTATAGTTTCTGACATATAACACATAGCCGGTCTACCTGTTGCCGAGGCGAAAAAAGAAGAAAAAACCCCTAAAACACTACAAACCCCCTGAAGACGCTCGATAAAACCGAGGTAATGAGCTGAAAACAACAAACCAGACCCGGTTTGACATCGGAGGGTATAACTCTCCCTCCGCCCATCACTGGCATCTTTTGCTTCTCGCGGAGTCTTTCGGGCTGTTATAATATAAAATATTGATCAATGCAACACTGGAATGCAGCTCTCCAGAGAGCGCTAAAAGACAAGAGCCACTGCGAGGAATGTCAATAAAGCCTCCCGGTTTCTGCGCTGCACACTTCAGAAAATGACTGTTATCGCCGAGGAGACTGGAACCTATAACAACAACTCACGGGATGTACTTAAAAAAAAAAAATGTTCCAGGTGCGGCTTTCAAAATAACAGGGCTTGAGTGAGAGCGCGACAGGATAAGCAGGCCACCGCACGCGCCCCAACCTGGATGTTGAGACACTTTGGGAGATGAAATTCCTATCAGCTCAGAGTTCCCGGTGAGACACGAAAACCAACAGCGTCAGTCAAGCTGATGGAGGATCGTATTTACGGTAATGAGCAGACCGACAGTGGCATGTTTGCTGAAAGTAAACATGATATTGCAGGGCGAGGGGACGGCTGTAATGAAGGCTTGTCTGTCAGAGCAGAAGCGATGCTTATGTTGGCGGGGAAAACGCCAATCACGGACGCTTTAATCGTCACTCATCGTTCCTCGGTGCGGGGATACAAAACCTCGGTGCCATCACGAAACCGCGATAAATTCTGATCACAGAATAAATTCCCTTACAAATGTTAAGTTTTTTCACCTATTATTTATTTGATAATAAATTATAAATGTATAAATACAATAAACGATGGTCATTTTGGTCAAATAGTTCAAATTCCGTTTCATTAGACCACAACAATTGGTTCCAAAAATGAAGATATTTCTTCCTTTGTGCCTTTGCAAACTGTAATCTGGATTTCTTCTAAGTAGCTGCATTTCCACTGATCACATAATTGCATAATTTGACATTTACAAAATATGCTTGAAGACAAATTCGAAAAACAAAACAAAACATAACTTTTAAAAAAATACATTTTGGCACCAGGATGAGAGTTTTTTTTAGCCAAATCGAAATTGGTTTATCTCACAAAACTGCAATGGAGCCATTTCTTTCCCTGTAACAAGTCACATGGTTAACAACCGGATGTTACTACTTGTGCAAACAACGAAGAAGATGAAGATGACGGGAAGTAGTTACAGGCTGATGCAGCATGGTTTTTAATGACTTATGTGTGTAAACAAACTTATTCACCTGTGATTTTAATTGCGGTTCTTATTTAATAGAAACATTGTAATTGAGAACTTGTTTTTTTTCGACATTAATCGAATATCGACAAAGTTTTGCGTATGTTACTCTTACCAGCTTCAGCAGCATCTTCACAAGGTTTTTGCATTTTGTTCTGTGGTCAGTTTCCACATTTTGGACCAAGACATGTTCATATTTGGTGACAGAACCGGTCTCCCTCCTCATCTATTATCACTTATAGTTGTTTAAACAGATGAAAGTGGCACCTTCAAGCATCTGGAAATTGTTCCCAAGATTGAACCAGACCTGTGTGCAGCTCCACAGTATACTTCCTGATTTGACTTCAAACACAGATATAACAAAATCAGATATGTTTCTTTTCACTTGTTGCATGTCAATTTCTGGTTGCACCATCACCTTGCCTTCTGTTTCCTGAATGTTTGACCTTGAACTTGAAAGCTGCTGAGCATCCATCAAGTCACCTGTTCCAGCTCGCAGATCCCATCCAGCCTCCTCCATAATCATGTGCCCAGCAGGTCATGCCCGGTAGACCTTTAATGGAGTCACACCAGAGGCTTCCTTCCTGGGTGACTGTGCCGCCTCATCTGGCTCCTCTCAACATGGCCGAGCAGCAGGCCTCCTCTGAGCTCCTCCTGGATTTCCCAAACGTCTCCTGTTGCTCTGCAGAGTAAACCGAAAGACAGATAATTAAGTATAAATGAGAGCACAGATATATATTTAAAGTTTCAAATTCAAAAAACAAATTCATTAATCCAAAAGGGCAATTATGGTAATAACAACTAGAATCTTTTTGAAGAAATTTAGGCTCCATTCACACGGCAGGCAAATGCGACCCAAATTTTGATTATATTTTTTATGTTTTTCCCAAATGTGACTCGTATAGGGACAAATATCCACGACTTTTTCACTGCAGTCTGAGCGACCCAGTTCAGATCTTTTCACCCCCCTCAGCCCCTTTTCAAAAAAAAAAAAAAGATCATAAGACTCATTTTGAAAGTTCATAGTGGTTGTAAGAGCAGATTATGAATGAACCTATTTGTGGATGGGTTTTGGGTCACATGGGTCATCAGCAGTCTATTTGATAGGAACCTTTGTTGGTGAAGACAGGTGTTCCACCCGAAAGGGGGAAACAGTTTTATGAACGCTGAATGCTAGAAGCTGTCAACAGGTGTTTTGATGGATCAATCGTTGTAAAAGCGCTGAGCCCAGTTCCACAGTCATCGCCCGTGTGTGGAAATATATACATCTTTGGGGCTGTTTATTAATAATGGACCGATTTGGATGTTTGTTTACTTCCCAGTTTCAGCATGTGAGCGCCTCCACCGGTTGGCAAAAACCGGGAGAAATAAATACTGCATGTAGAAGGCTGTGCTGTTTAAAAATATGAAGCAATTTCTTGTTTACATTAATATTTAGGGCTCAGGAAGAGCTGGAAACATGAACAGGAAGTGGATGAAGAAAACATCCATATCAGACGTTTCATCACTTTAGGCAAATTGTGGAACATTATAACCATGTTTTTCTTGCGTTATGAGCAGGAGTTACATTTTGAGTTGTTGGAGAATTAACTTTTTTTATATACATATATAAAAACGATACTGTGGTTTTATACAGCAGAGAATTTCTCAGAATGAACTTTCTGCTTGTAGCTGAAGATAAACTTCCTTCCTTTTCCTCTGCAGTCATTTTGTAGCATTAAAAAGTTTTTGCACTCACATCTCTCTTTCTCTTCCAGAAATCTCGAGGACTGACCTTTGTGTTCTTAGTAGGGCTGCTTTGGGAGAAGCTAAAAGCATATTTAACTTCGTTTTCCATCATGTGGCGCTTTTACTGGCCCGCGCTTTGTTTTATGACGTGAAATCTATGAGGGCTGCCTCTGGAACAGCTGAATTACAACAAGGCACCTTCACCTCTGAGGTCTAAGCAAAGTTTCCAACGGGCTGCCCTGAACGAGACCCGGCTTGTGTGCAGAGAATTTAAAATGCAACAAGGTTTTACGTTTTCAAAGCGGGGCTTTGATCTCGCTGATCAGCCGTTTACCCTTTAAGTGAGCTGAACTCCCAACTGGCCATTACTCAAAAAAAAAAAAAAAAAAAAAAGGTGAAAATTGGCACTTTTTTTAATTTCATTTTACAGATTACGCCTGAGAATAACACTCAAAGGACGGACCTCTCTCTCCTTTAATCCTGTGTCTGTGATGCAACTAATGGCCCACAAAACCACTGGAACGATAAAAACGATCAGATGGACTGCTGCAGAAATTATTCAAATCACAAGTTACGGTTTAAAATGGCTAAAACTTTCAGTCATACTGTTCTAATGTGAAAATTTGGGGGTTTTACACCCTGTGTATTGTTGAAAACTACTGATCAGCTGGCTGAAAGAAGGTGCATCACACATTTGCTAGATATATAAGAGAAATAGCTTAAAATATTGCTGGTGATCTGATAGCCATAGAAAATATGGATATTTATAGTGTGGAAACTAAAGGAGCCCATTCACTACACCTGCCAAGGAAGCACAGTTTTAAAGGGGCAGTATTATCTGTTTTCCAGGCACATGGTGCCATTTTATAGAACAATCAAATAACGATGTTACCTTCAGTTGATGTAAAAATGCTGCATATGTCAAATGTGATTTAAAATAAATGTTACTTCGTAAATTAATTGTCTTGAAATTCAGCCTCTGTCTCTTTAAGAAACTCCACCTTCTGGAAGTCATCACAGCATTACTCCTCTACTAACCCTCTGACAATGTTTTACAGAGAAGCAGCTCGTAAAATGAGCTCAGCTGAAGCACAGTTAAATCAGGTGTTTGCTAATTGATGCTGGCTAGTCTGAAGGAGCTGAGTGGGGGAGTCATGAAGGAGGGCTGCTCTGTGATGGTGGAAGCTTGGAAGCTTCAGTTCCAAGGAGGAGCTTTGTTCTCGAAGGCAGGGCTAGGTCCATCCAGGCATTTCCCTCAACTGAATGGTTGCCACGGGATATTAAAGGATTTTTCAAAACATGCATGAAAGAGTAAAGGCAAACACAAACAGGAGATAACATGATAGTATGATGTAAATTCAGAAAAATTGATTTTACATAATACTGCCCCTTTAAATCTTCAAATGGAAAGCAGAGCAAGCAGCTGACCAAGCTAGCTACCTGATCCCAAAATTTAGCAAACTGCTATGAGCTTATTATAATTATCCATATTATCCATGTAAATCAAGTGTACTATAGTGAGAAATATATTAGGTGGGTGTTTAGTCCAGCAAAACCATAAAGATGCATCAAAAACAAAATGACAATAAATCTTACAGACATATATATACAGTATATAGTATAGTATAGTATAGTATAGACATAGTATTTTTTTCTAAAAAAAAATGCTATGTTATATTGGCAGCACTGAGAAACTGACAAGATCTATCTATCTATCTATCTATATATATATATATATATATATATATATATATATATATATATATATGTGTGTGTGTGTGTGTGTGTGTGTGTGTGTGTGTGTAAAACTATGGAAAACTGTGTCAAAGAAAATATACAATTATGTCAATTCTGTGAAATGTATTGCATCTGTCTGGTTGTAAAAAAATAAAAAATATTGGTCAATTGAAACAGAAAAAATATCAGCAACCTAAACAGAAGTTAATCTCCTTTTAATAACAATAGTTGTTATTACATGCAGTGTGGTGAAAGCTGCCTTATTCCTATTTTGATACATTGCATAAACCTGTTGTGTGCAAAGCAGACACGGTCGGGGTCTCTGAGCATGTTCAGACTTCGATTGTCGGATGTACGGAAGTGAGATGAGTCCCTGAAGGCAGCGCCAGCTCCACCAGTGATCATTGAGCTCCCGAGAGACTCCATGGAGAGGGACTGAGATGAAATAGGACTTGCGGACGGATCATGGCGGCGGCTCTCGGACGGGACACCTTACCCGAACACTGGTCCTACGGTGTCTGCAGGGACGGAAGGGTTTTCTTCATCAAGTAAGTGTCAGCGTGAGGAATTTCCGACGCCGTCGGTCCCGGTTCGACGGGAGTTGCCGGGGTGTATCTTCCCCACCAGCCCCCCTTCCCCTGCTCCGGCGGTGTAACAGGTGTTTTTCTCTACTCTCTGCCCGTGCTGCAGCGATGAGACGCGGAACACCACCTGGCTCCATCCCCGCTCCGGTGAACCTGTAAACTCCGGACACATGATCCGCTCAGGTAGCTAGCTTAGCCGGCTGGGCAAAAATACTTTCACCTGTTACCTTTATGATCATACTGTTTACTTTTCTACTGCTCACTTAAGTGTCAAACTTTCAACTACAAGTCGTTTTTTTCTTTCTTTTTTCTTTCTTCAGACTTGCCACCGGGATGGGAGGAAGGCTTTACGGACGAAGGAGCCAGTTACTTCATAAAGTAAGGACCCTAAATCCACTGCTGCTGCTTTTCTCCTTGCTGTATTCAGCTGTGTTTTGAAGTTACGGTACAGCTTAACATGGCTGTTGCCTCTAAATCCCGCTCCGAGCAGAGGGAATTACCGCAGAGCCAGTGTGGGTCAGAAAGAGGTGTGTCTGGGTCCAACCTGCCGCGCACCGTCTGCTGACCGTCTGCAGGAAATGCTGAGCAGGTCTGTTTATGACTCACGCGCTGCTGTCTGGATACTGGAATGTAACGAAGAGTTTCTTACAGTTATTTTTGTCGAGTATTGTCGAAAATTTACACACACGTCCTATTTGTGAGCTTATAGGGAAGTTTTTAGAGGAAAGGATATTTAATTAACAGGTTAATGGTCAAATCTTTGCCTTTCTGTGTGTTATGTTGTGCTATTTGGTGGAACTGTTGCTTCCGGCTTTGACTCTCGACCTGGACTTTTTCTTCATAAAGTCTTCATATGTGTGTTGGTTCTCTTAAAGTTCTCCCAAAGTCCAAAAGCATCACTGTTAATTGGTTACTCAGTGTAGGTGAGTGTGTGCATGGCTGGCTGTTTGATGTTGTGATAGAGTGGGGGCTTGTCCAGGGTGTACCATTACCTCTGAAACCAGGTATGAAGACAAGCTTTATCCCCCCTGCAGCCCTGCACATGATCAGTTTAAAAATTAAAAATCTTTACTTATTATATTAACATTTACATGCTTAATTGATTCAATTTACTCTCACTGTAAAATGTAGAACTAAATTACGATTCCCTAGCGGCACATTAAACAGGATATATAGGATTTCATAAAATATGTCATGATTATTTTATGCTTAAAAGACTTAAATAACATATAAATTTATATGGAACAGCCAACAATGTACCTTACATTGAAACATCAGTTCTTCAAGGCCATTGTCCTTGCAGCACCCAGACAGAAGCTGAATTTAAATCTGGATGTACAAGTTTTTGAGGACTTGAGACTCCTCCCAGAGGGCAGCAAAGTGAAGAGAAAGTATCCTGGTTGTGACAAGTGTTCTCATTATGTAGCTGCACGCCCCAGGCACTGCATCCTGTACATGTTTAGCAGTGAGTCTAGTTTTTAATGATTTTCTGTGGTACTTTGATGACCTCTGTTGGGTCATCTTGTCAGCTGCCAGACAGAAACAGCTGGTACGATGTCTCCAGTCTTTCAGGATCTGATAGAAATAATCTCATTGATTATTGTTTTTTTTTTGCCACGTTAGTCATGTTTGGAGTCCATTTTCCAGAAATTTTGAGGACATTTTTTTTTTTTACTGAATCACTACTGACATGGGGAGCGTGGTATTTATTTTGTCTCATGAAGACCATGATCGTCTCCTTGGTTTTGGAGATGCTAAGCGCCCGGTTATTTGTAGAGCCTCAAGATGGCAGAGCCTCATCTTGAGCCTCTCCCATACTTCTGCCGAAGCTAAACAGTTGACACATAAATCAGTAAATGAAACAAAAACAACTTTACAATTTCCATTCAGCAGTTTTTCTTCACCATTTGACAATCTTTGATGGTATTTTATGAAGAATTGTACAAATGTACTTGTCTTCATTGTCGCCTGCGGATACAAAAACCAGATAGTGGAAACAGAGTATCTGAGCGCATTTCTACATAAAACACACCTACAAACAACTGACCAGTCACACAACACCCGCAGAGAGGAAGGATGCCTCTCTGCGAACAAGATGACGCAGTTTCTGTCGTACGACTACGTCAATGTGAGTCGATTTTGACGCTTCAAATGAGGAGTGAAGCCATAGTTGTGTTATCCCAGAATTTGATGGTGTTTGTGCTTGGTGCTGTGTGTGTGTGTGTGTGAGGAGGGGGGGGGTGCGCGCGTGTGTGTGAAAATCGTAAAAGATGGATTGCGGCTGTGGGGAGGCCTCAGATGTGGCTATCACAGATCGTGGTCCGATGACCTTTGCGGCATGTCTTCCCTCTCTCTCACAGCCTGTTAAATACTCAGACACTGAGTGAGGACTGAGCACACAGCCTTGGGGAACACCATACCTGCATTTTAACTAGACCTCCTTTATTTAAAGCGTGTTTTGTTGGCATGTGCAGATTTATACCCAGATCTCTCTTCTGGGTATACACACTTATATTACACACATATAAGTGTGTAATCATATGAGTGATTACACAATCACTTATATGATTGTGTAAAATGCCAGATTATTATTATTCTCACGTATATTTCATTTGCGAGAAATCTGAAAGGTACTAAAATTTCCCGGTTGGTGAAAGAGATTCTTTTTTCTTTGTAAAATTCTCACCTGATGATTATGGGTGCATTTTATATATCATCATGCTTAACACATCATCACCCAAAATACCTCAGTAAGAGTGACAGGCAGTGTTTTTTTTTAAATTTATTTTTAGTTTCAATAAACTGAAGCTGTTTCTCTTTTCCATGGTAGAATAGTTTCCAAGCAGCTCAAATTAATCTGTCTTACAAGGGAGTATTCTTCTTTCTAAGCCTGCTGACCAGGAACAAACAGCAACAGGTCGGGGAGGGGCAGCTTTGCTTCACTTTGTGCTGCACACAAACCACAGAAAACTATGTTCACTCTGACATCTCCTGAAATGGACCTTAAAGTATAGGAATAGTGTAACTTCTCAAAAGAGTTGCGTATTTATGTAAAGTGGAGAAACGTTCTGAATAGCTTGAATATTTGATTGATTAGCATTTGAACTTGAAGCTTTGGGCTTTAAGTGGACCACCTGGGATTTTACTATAGCCTTCCACTAAAAAATAATTCAAGCAAACTTCAGACTTCGACAAGATGAAGAAAAGAAGGAAGAAACAGTTTTTTTTAGATAAAAAAAGGGGAATTTTCCATCCATGCTCTGTTTAATTCAGGATAAACATTTAGAAAATACACAGAAGAAGGAAACAGATAAAACTTAAAAGTTTGGTCAATGAAAAATGATTCTGTTATTAAGTTTTCCTACCGTCTCTCTCTTTCTCTCAGAACCCGACAAAATGAACAATTTGTATCTTTTTATATAATTGAATAAAACAAAATAACATGATAATCTCTTGAACACCAACTTTCTCTGACCTTTTTCTAATCTTGGACACCACACAGAGTTCAACTACTGCTCTGCTTTCGCTGGAATACTTTGTTACAAAGTCCTCAGCTAGCATGCTAGCATGTGTAGCATGCGTATCTGATTTGTGCTGAAAAGTCTCCAGAGTTGGCTTTCCCAACGGTTCCCTCACGCCTGCTGCTTTCGCGATTCACAGAGGAAGTTTCTAGTTTCTATTTTAAAACTCCTCGAGTGTGGGACTTTGTCTTTCAGAGTCGAAGCGTATTTAAATCAATCCCATGTTGTGATTTGCCACATTTTTTTTGATAGGCAGATTACTGCTGATTGCAGCATGTCTCCTGTTTTGCATTTGGTGCAGCTACGAGCAGCAGGCGCTGCAGGGAGGGGGGGAAGGGCTCTCTGCATTTTTACTGATTGACTTGGAATCCCAGAGGATGATCTTATCACACTTTTACCTTCTGAATATGACGCGATAGTGGCTCATTTATCATGCCCCAGTCAAAATAGCCTTTCTTTTTTAAAAAGGACGTTTATTTAAGATGTATGACTCTAAGCTGCCTAGAGCAGCTTAGAGTCTTTGCTTGTTTGTTCAACTTCAACAAGTGTTTTTCAGGGTTTTTCTGAGCTCAGTTTTGATGGCGTGACGTTAAGGAACTGAAGGGTGTTCGCTGTAACATAATGATTCCTTTTGGCTTCAATGACTAAACCAGGTCAGTTGAAATCAAGTATTTATTTTGTGCCTCAGGGAGGTGAAAAGTGACAAACCTGTCTTAAGTCTCATCGATTATAAAGTCTTAAAATTGGTGGTAACCTGATCCTGATTTTTTTTTTTTTCCCCAGATCCAGAATTGTGTTACCAATACTCAATAAGCTCTGTGTATATTCCTAAAAATGTAGTAAGTTTAAAGGGCCATATGTACAACATGTGTCCCTTTAAACTTTAAATGTATTTTATTAAATCTGGTCATTTTACATCACAAACAAAACAATTTGTAGTGCCATGAATTTCTGATGTCCTTTTCTAGAGGATTGTGCATTATCATCTCTCCCATTGATTATAATTAAAGGGGCAGTATCATGTGTTTTTCAGGCACATAGTTCAATTTGATGTAACAATGAAGTAACTGTTACCTTCAGTTGTTATAAATTGCTAAATATGTCAAATGTGACTTAAAAGAAATTTGACTTTGTAATTTATTGACTTGAAATTGGGCCTCTGTCTCTTTAAAAGCTCTTGATCTTTCTGAAGCTCTGCCTTCAGGAAGTCATCACAACATGGCTCCTCTATTAACCCTTTACGTTTTTACTAGTTTCATTGAGAGGGAGCACCTGTAATGAACTCAGCAGATTTGCAGTTCCACCAATTAGTGTTTGCTAATTGCTGCTGGCTAGTCTTAAGGTGCTGAGTGGCGGAGGGCTGCTCTGTGAGGTGGAAGCTTGGAAACTGGAGCTCAAAGGAGGAGCTTTGTCTTCGAAGGCGGGGCTAAGTCCACCCAGGCGTTTTGCACAGCTGAATGGTTGCCATAGAGATTGAAGGATTTATCAAACATGCATGAAAGTATTAAAGCAACACTCCAGGTCTGTTTTGGAATAACATAACGAGATGTAAAGCTCAAAAAAGTTGATTTTACATATAATTACCAAGGATTGTCTCTATGAAGGTTTGAAAGAGGCAAAAGCAAATGAGGTGGATTAGAAGTGCTTGCCAACAACTGATGCTGTCGCCCAGAACACGTTGCTGCAGAATGTGGTGTCTGATGCTTGGATATTGAGCTGTTAGCATGTCATGACAGCCTTCAGACTGTGACAGCAGCAGAGGCCTTCAGTGAGATTCCTTGCAAGAGTGACTGTTACCGGAGGTCCTTCCCGCCCGCAGCTTCACCGTCCATAACGAATTTACTTTTATGATATGAGTCACAACATTTAATTTCCCTTTAGGATAAAGTATTTTTGGATCGAATTGAATCGACTGCGGCAAATGAACAAGAAGCAGCCTTGTGCTGTCGAGGCTGCAGTTGTTCGTTTTAAGCAAAGCTCAGACGTCCTCGGAAAAAACAATAAAAAGCAAACTATTAAGGAATTTCACATTTTCTGGCTTCCCCCGACTTCCACCTGTACAGAGAGGCCTTTTCTGCACGGAACGGGGACTTTTATTTCCTCGTCTTCTCCACCAGGCTGTCCACACATCTAATTGGCTGAAGGACGGTATTTCTCGATCCAAAGTAACAAAGGGAAGTGATCTCATCTTTGAAATCCAATATCCTTTTTCACTTCAAACAGAGACTGTTTATGTAGAGAGCCACGGTTGTGTAACAGCCCTCCAGGGGTCCACCGCTGGAGCCTCTTCTATGCGAAAAATGTTTTTCGGCTTCTTATTACTCCACAAAAGAATAATACACTCCCCACCTCACTCTTTTTGGCTTAGTGCTGTTTCCAGTGGGTTTTAGCCGTCCTCAGAGCCTGTTGTTACAACGGGAGCATGTGATTTATGCTATAAGTTAGCATAAATCAATGCTCTATAAATGTTTGTACGTCCTGTAAAGTCCATTTTCAACTAGGTTCCTCATTGTGCCACGCAAGGACAAATACTGACTCTGACAATCGTTCATAACGAGAACCTGGGTGATATGGACTTAGTTTTTTCACAATATTTTACGATACCATTGTGGTAAAACGATAAAGTGAAGATAAGAACTATTTTCTACTTCTTTTTAGGTAACAGTATGACTGTGTCACAGCAGTTAGAGCCCCACAAACACAAATAATGTTGAAATAATTCCCATTTGTAATGCGCTTCTTTAGGACACCAGTCACATAAAAAAGTGTGGTTTGTAACATTAAAATATATACATATTTACTGATGCTTTTATCGAACAGTCGAGACAATAAGGAGAATTTTAGGGGAGGTGTTTAAACATTACTGATAGGTATTTATTGTGACAAAGATAAATCAAAATTCTTATCATGATAAGAAATCTAGCCCGATAAATGATAAACGGTACAATATAAAAAATGCCCACGCCTACTTAAATGTTACTTAATGTTAAATGTTATCAAATCAAAGCAAATTACAAATTACATCCATCTGTACTTTCAGGTTTTTGCAAGTCCGCGATCACAGACATTCACTTAAAATCAACAGATCTCTGTATTTTTTCATGCTACAGCATAAGTGCGAACTGCAAATTTAATGAATCCAAAACGTCAGATTTTTATGCTAACTCCCACCTGCAGGTGGCAGTGTTTTTATTATACTAGTGTGTGTTTGATGTGGCGAGTAACAAAAAGTGACATTTACCGTCATACATAGGCAAAAATATTGCAAGACTCCTTGCAAACATTTCCAAATTAGCACTACAAAATCTTTGATTTGTATTGCAAAAAAATCCCAAAAGCAATCGTGTAATTCTGGAGGGATTGTTAAATACCGGTTCATTTGAAGAAGAACACATCAAATGGAGAGACGGCAATCATATTCTAACAGTTTGTTAATGGGATTGTACAAATACATTCTGGCACAGCTGACCTTTTGATAGCATTCATGACCTTGACACGGCCCAAGATGAAGACGAGTTTGACTCCGCTGCCCTAAAACGCTCGCATTCTGCTGTTTGCCTGGACTTGCTCTGATGAAGCCCTCCTCTGTTTTCCTTGAGGCCCAGCTTCTGTGAGTTTCTGGCTTCCAACCCTAACAGGTCATTTTCCTTCAAACATGCTTCAAGCGATGCATGTTTACCTTAAAATAAGACCTGCACACATACACACCGAAAGTATGTGTGATTCTCTTTCCCCTTCAAGGGGCTAATAATGGGTCAAACTGGCCCGAACTCGCCGGTGACTCCCAGAGGGGGTGCTGTTGTTGTGAGGAGGTGGAGAGATCAAGTCTGGGGATAAACCTTCAGCAGGAATGTCTGCACTGAGTTTAGCTCTACTGGAGGGGACTGAAAGAAGGCATGAGGTTGGGGGGGATTTCATTATACACACATGCACGCGTGCAGGCGCACACACACACACACACACACACACACATTGAAACAGAAGAGGGACGGAGCAGGTCTGATGTCAGAGATTCCTGCAGCTAGCCTAGGATAGCTGGTGCAGTCCTACAAACCTCATTATTCTCTCCTTCAGCTAATCTGCAGAGGAGTGATAAAACGGTAACACAGCGATTCCACAACTCGGCCTGTGACTCTGCTTAAGGCACTTACTGGCTAACGCTGCTGACCAGATGAGCCTGCATCGCGCTGAATCAAAATAAAAACAGACAAGAGAAAATTACAGGTTCCAGGGATGCATTTGCTGCTGTAATTTTGTGCAAAATTTAGTAGGTTAACAGGGAGAATTTTTTTTTTTTCATGTACAATAGGGTTGCAGCTAACAATTATTTTAGTAATCGATTATTCTGACGATTAATCAGGTCAAAAATATTGGTGCATTCTGCAGATTTTCTATTTAACCACATAAGTTTATTTTGTAAAATGTTAGAAATGCTTTAAAAATGTAAATAAACACATAAAATCTCTCTCTCACTGTTTATTCAATGTCACATGCTGTTTTTATTTTAATTATGTAAAGCACTTTGAAATGCCTTGCTGCTGAAATGTGCTATACAAATAAAATTTGATTTTGATTTTTGATAATCCAATTCCTTCTTTTAAATGTGAAAATAAAATAATGTGTTGCCTAAAATGCAATAACACGGCATAAGTCTAAAGAACTTAAGGAGTTTTGGCTGAAACACATTCTAATGCAAGATGTCAATATATTTCTGTATAGCTTTGGCTTAATTGCTGCTCTGAATATGTTTCCAGGAAATTACCTTTTTGAGTCTTTGTTTTCCTGTTAACAATTAATGGATTACTAAATTATTTGACTATTATGTCAATACTCAATTAATCTGATTAATCATTTTGTCCCTAACATACAGACATTGTGAGAAAAACATAATGCATTGAGAATCAGTTATGTAAAAAGAGGAATTACTACAGTAACTACAGCTTGTAAAATAAAACTAAATTTATGACAGAATTTTAGAAGTTTTATTACTCTTGTTTAATAAAGTAATATAGGAGTAGAAATAGGACAGCTGGAGATTCTCACGGTGTGATAACCTGAAATAAAATGTACCACGGTATGATAGTAGTATTAGAAAGATTTAAAACAGAAGTGCAGACATTTAGAGGTATTTTTTTTAATGATCTACTGAACTGAATGTTTTTGCTGTAACGATTCCTTGCTGCTCACATCGAGCGGTAAACCTGAGAAAGACCAGCCTCGTATATATCTGTTCTACTGTCCAATGATTTTCCAACCTTTGTATTTGGAGAAAGTCCTGCTCAACAAAGAGCTACATATTGAGTATTAAAACGCACCAGCGCTGCCTATGTTTGGGACTCCTGTTTGTTTTCTGCAGTATTTTAGTTTTTTCTGCTGTCCTCTCTTCTTTCTGGTGAACTCTGTGGCTGCTCCATTATTTTATACCAACTTTAAGCCTCGGCTCACAACAGACCAACATCTTCCTATCGGTTTGTCTGAAGGTTACATCTCTATAGTCTTTCATTTGTCAAATTCCTCTGATTCTGCTCTCTGGATGAACTCGGCACGTTCTAAACAGGCTCACGCATTTGACAATAAGTCAGACTTTATCCTAACATCAACATGACATGACCACCTGGGCCGTCTCTATGGCAACCCGACAGAAAAAAATGGTTCCTAAATAGTAGGGATTAACCAATTAGATTTTTTTCACTTCTAATACGATATCAATATCTGAGGTTTGGTACCGATACAGAAAAACGGTGCTGAATCCTTTTTAACACAGACATAAGTCTACTGAATTACGAATTTGTCTGATAACTCTGCACAGTACAGCACACTTAAATACACCAGTAGCTTCTCAAGTTTGGTAAAACATGCAAAACCCAGCTTTAATTTGTTCAGTCAGCGCAGTTAGCAGGATAACAGCCAATGTAAATTAAATATTAAAGAAACTGACAAAAACAGATTGACTGCGTTGGTCAAACATGTAAAAATAAATTAACAAACCTTCTTTCAAATGGTTCAGAAAGAGCAATTAGAAAATCTAAATATAATGTAAAATTAATAATAAAGCATCAATCAGAGCATGAAACGTAGAATTGGACTGGATAGATCTGACCTTATGGGTAGAGCACATTGTCACGATACCAGATCTATTTTTTTTTTTTTAATGTTGGGACAGATACTAATATTAATATTGCCTCAGTGCATCTCTACTAAACAGTATAAAAGAAAATGAAGTACAAGAGAGCACCGGGCTTTTGACATAACATGAACGATAAGACCAGATGATGAATTTACTGATACTAATTGAAGATTTTGAAGCGGCCTAGTCAAAGTCTGGGCTGAAATCTCAATAAGAAGCTTGAAAATCCATCCAGTGCGGCTGAAATAAACAGTTCTGCAGAGAAGAGCGGACCACAGTTCCTCCATTTGTATCGATTTGTGACGCATGACGGCATTCAATGCGTTCTTAAAATCACAGCTCATGCTGTTTGAGCTCCAGAGAGGTTGGCACAGCATGTGAAGACAGTCATCACTGTCTCTGCTCATTTTGATGCTGCCAGCTTCATTATCATCATTAGCCAACCAACAAATGAATTGATGTTTCATAAATATTAATTTCTGCGCTCCTTGGAGCCATTTCTTTTCTTTCTTTTTTTTGTTTTTGTTTTTTGCCACTGCGTGTGTCGCAATTAACATATAATTGAGGAATTAAAGTTATTTTTGAAATCTGTGACCATATCTGTGTAATCATAATCCTCATCCATCTGAAAACAGCTGCAGAAATGTCACTTTTTAATCATGTTTTCCTACATTTCATTGAACTCATTAGAGAATCTGTTGTTATGACAAAGCAAATCTGTCATTTATAATAAATAATCATCTGTTATTCCAACTGGAACTTATGACATTTATTTGATCATTTTTGTCACATGTAGAGTATATCTTTTATGTCAAAGACATGAAAAAATGTTGGATTTTTGACACATTTGAAAAACATACATCAGTGGCTGTAACCACTTCATCCTACAGTAAATTCTGCATATTAATACAAAAAAAGGAAAGGTTTCTATACCGTATAAACACCGTAAATGAACGGTTTGTGTGACCTTTTCAGGACGACAGCTTTGGTTAGGACCTGCGGCTGCGGTTGCGCTGAATCTCCCAGGTACATGTTCATGCACCTAATTAGGCTGGTATTGATGGGCAATCACTTGTTTGAGGCAAATGGATTAGACTGCAAAAAATGTAGGTAGGGACTGCAGAATACAGAGAAGCTAAAGATGTTTTGTGAAATTCAAAGTAAAAATCCACACATTTCAAGCAGCAAAATCAACAGAAACCAGCAACTGTAGAAACAATCATAAAATTTGAAGACGGCTATCGTTTAAAAGAAACACAGAATGTGAGTTTTGATGAGTCACATTCAGTAATTATGATGTTGCTGGAAAGTTCATTTATTTCAGTGACTTAATTTACTAAATGAAACACACACATTATTGAGACTTAAGCAGTCTTCAAATGTTTGATTTGATTTAATAATTTTCTTTGTATAAGTAGATTGGGAGGAAAGGCGAATGATGAAAATATTTTAGGTTTTCAGACTTAATTCACAATTCCATGATTTGAAAGGTAAAATTTGGAATTCAAGATTTTTTTTTCAGCAATAGTGTTGTTTTGTCTTTGATTTCATACATCAGGACTAGGATTTTAGTTCAATTCATTAATCGTTTTCATTTTCCAGGTACTGACAGAATAATAAAAAGTCACTTTATTCACTTTTTGGGCCTCTAGAACCTCTTAGATTATTAACCTGCTGTTCTTAAACTGGTTCCAGTTGACATGCGATCCTTATCCAACTTTTTGAAGGCACTCTGGATGGCCCAATTTACTCAAAAAAAAAAAAAGTATTTGTTCTACGTCCATTTGTGGAACAACTCGAAATTTCGATTTAAAAATCAAAATTTGAACGATTTTCAAATCGTCTGTCGTCTCAACAGTCATGTTGCATTTTATCCGTTTACAGCAACGTGCGTCATAATTCTGCACCAGAAGAAGCTTTTCATGATCTTGTAGCAACTTTTCATCCTGATTTTAATGTTGTTGGCTCCAATTGCTCAACAACTTTAAAATCAACCGATAGACGACAGCGTCCACTATTACTCCCTTAAACAATGGGCTGCTGTGTGACGTCTATGTTTGCGTGAACTGTTTCATACGGAAGTCTACTTGTGGTCACATTTTGTTAGTAGTGCGAACGACTGCAGCCTAAGAAAACCCAAAGTCAGATTTCAGTAAAACCTGAGCATTGAGAAATGCTGTGTGAACGTAAATAGATTTATTTGCCTCATATATTAGAGAGAGACACTGAATAATTCAATGTCTCACAGTTTCACAGGGTTCCTGCCAGAGAACTGGAATTGGCCGCAGAGTGATTTGAGCACTGCCTGACTGGCAGAATAAGCACAATGATAGTATCATGAAGCCGTGACAAAGAGGCTTATCTCAAAGCAGCTTACAATAATGTCAGGAGTGTGGCCTTCCAAGACCTAAACCCTCCAAAGCCCCGTGTTGTACCAGGCCGAAGATCCCATCAGCTCCAGAGTAATTGTCCTCCGGAAAACACTGACATTATTAAACCTTGAAAAACTTTTTCTTTTCTTTTTTTTTTTTTGCTGAGCGAGCCGACTTCCTACGCAACAACCTGTGATGTCACAAACTTGACTCACTCAAAACTGCCAGCATGACAGAAGCAGAGGTGAAGAGAACAGCAGAACGCA
Organism: Poecilia formosa; assembly: GCF_000485575.1. Classification (NCBI taxonomy): domain Eukaryota; kingdom Metazoa; phylum Chordata; class Actinopteri; order Cyprinodontiformes; family Poeciliidae; genus Poecilia; species Poecilia formosa. The sequence goes on from NW_006800426.1 coordinate 217,461, forward strand.
TCCGCTATGAGGATACACTGATTCTCAAACATTTTACTGTTTCTACATCTCAGCTCTTTTTTTGCTCTGACTCATAGCCTTGAACTATTATATCTGAAACATTTCAGTTATCCAAAAGGTAGAGTGAGGATTTGTGATGACACATGTTGGGACCTTTTAGAGTATTATGCTGGTGACGGATGCAAGCCGGTGGGTGTGATGGCTTTTGTTTTAAGCCTGGGAAGTTTCGTCAGATGCTTAGTCACTAAATGAATACCTGCAGGTGCATTTAGGTAGATTCAGTACAAAAAGTGAAACTCATATTAAATAGACTCATGACACACAATGTCATTCATGACTCAATGTTTATACCGGTCTATTTGTTAGCATATTTAAAATTATACCAATGTACACCCAGTACATGGTCTGGGCCAGGCCTGTGAGATAGTCTGAAAATTAACCAACACTGAAATTTATGACGATGTCCGCCGCCATTTTGCCCTGTTGCTTAGTGTCAGTGAGCTGCGTAACGTAGCTTCCTTCACATGCATCACAGCCAAACATTAGCAATTGGGTAAAATCAGAGCCAATCATTTCAAGAATCAATGCCCCCTGCAAGCAATCATTTCTCAATATCTGAGGGTTCGTCTGGAGCAAGGCGCAGAACTAAAGGCTGTCTTTGACCAGGCTAGGCTTTAAGGGGCTATAGCTCACTGAGTAGAGCGATGTGCTCTGAAACTGGAGCACATTGGTTCAATTCCTGGTCAAGCCAGGTCTTTCATTTCATTTTGCTGTGGGATCAGTAAAGTCATTTAGAATTTCATTTCTCCACCAAAATGAGTCAGCACAGTGAAGTAGCTCACTGAGTAGCATAACGCACTCTGAAACCTGGGAGTGCAGGGTTGCATCCTAGTCATGCCTGATGTTTTTGTTTTTTCATTTCCCTGTGGGATCAATAAAGTATTTTTGAATTTGATTTCACTGTTGGCATAAGTAGCTGAAGTACAAAAGCTCACTGAGTAGGGCAACATGCTCAGTAACCTGAGAGTTCAGATTCAAATCCTGGTTGAACCACTTATCAAAGCCCATGTCAAGTGATGTCTGGGCAGGTAGGGCGATGCAATGGGGGGTACCTGCTGGGTCAGGCAAGGAACCCAATATAACTGCCTGCAGTTCTAGTGTTTTTTTTATTGGTTTAATCCAAGATAAATATCATGTCCATTCCAGTGGTCGTGGGGCCTGAAGGGGTTAAAGTTGTGTTGTTTACACATATTTGACCAAGATTGTGAAGCTATAGGTGCATTTAAGTTTTCTGTATTGGTGCAGAGTTATCAAATGAATTTGTAAGTCAGTACATTTATGTCTGTGCTTTAAAAAAAAAGTCAATTCAGCACTATTTTTCAGTATTGGATGGGCATCGGTCGATACTAAACCTCAGATATCGGCATTGGAAGTGAAAAAAGTGGATCGGTGTTATGTTCCCCTTGTTATGTACTGTAACTTTTTAATCACTATTTGACAGTAATGAGATCCGCCACGTCCCTGTACATCAGTAACTCTTCTTTGTGAGCTGAAATGAGAAAAAGCATCATCTCGTAGTAGATGACGATTCCTAAAAATAGCATTTTCTAAAAATCCATCAACCTTGAACAGAAAGTGATGAATTGTATTGGTGTGAAGAACGTGGGGTTGGTTTGTGTCTGTCTTCTGATGCTCTTTGTTCTTTAAGCAAAAAGGGAGGCTTTGTTTAGCTGTGGAGCCGCGGCTAAAGCAACGAACCAACAGTTTCCTGGCAGGCAGATAAAGGCTGCAAGAGACAGCTTTGTCAACAACAGCTTTTTTTGTTGCTTCGCCGGTTTGAAGGTGTGAGTTAGTTTTCTTTTCTGTATTTTCTTTCTGAACAGCAGGAAAGTTAAAGATTATTGCTTGGAAATGTCAGCCCAAGGACAATAGCTAAATCTGCTGCTTTTTGCGCTTGATTTGCTTGCTTGATGGCACTCCTTCCAGAAGTATCACCACAAAATGAGTTTCTCTTGCAAAACATTCTAGGAATTTTTTTATTAGTTTCATTTTTCTAATTTATTTATTTTGTTAGTATTTGATTGTCTATTAAACATTGCCAAAAGGTCAATATGATCCTGACCTCAGTTCCTGGTTTTAGTTCATTTATGGGAATAACAATGAATAAGAAATATTTTAGGAATTTCCAACATTCTTTGGGGCAGTATCTGCATCCAGTAGTTAGTGAGCTGAAGGTTTTCTTGCAGAAGAATCTTGTACACTAAGGTGCTCATATTCTGTTGAACCACTTGGAGATGTTGACTTCTTTCCTATATATAATATGGCAAAACAACATATTGAAAAGTTACCTACTTAATGTTAATTTACCAGTTTCACAAATCCAAATAACAAGACATCACGTGGGATTTCTCAAGGCTCCGTTCTCGGTCTAATTTAATTCAATATTTACATAACCTCCCCAGATAAGATTTTGCAGAATTACAACATTCACTGCAATTTTTATGTTTATGAGATTTATTTCTTGTTTTGCTACTTAAAGGAACATAGAAGCAATTGATTTTTATCCCAAAAATGGATGCAGGTCTAAATCCACGTGCCATTGTCGATTCAGACCAGAATTTTACTTAAATCAGATTACTAAATCTAAAACTAGTTCTTTTTAGTTATTGCCTGAAAAAATGTTTCTTGTCTAAATGGGACACAGAAAAACTACCTTGTTTCCATTTCTGATTGTTGAGTCTGATTCTTTTAATCAGATTTTCTATGCCAATCCTTTTTTACCTCAAATTTTCCATTTTTCTTTTTCTTATTATGCAATACCAAACATTTTACTGTTATTTTTTTTACTACAGTTTATGTTTTTAAAGTGATGCTCTTATTTCTGTTCTTTTATTTTTCTTGCTAACTACTTTGAATTGGTTCTGTCTGGCATCAATCTGAGCTGCAGCCGCCTTATGGAAGGACAGGAATTAAATACGGTAATTAAAACTTCACAATGAAACCTTTGACAAGTAAAATGAACCCAGATAAAGTGATGCACAACATTTTATATAGTTTTTTGAGTATTTTTATGTGTAATGCCAATAATTGTCTACATTTTGTAGGTTTATCTGAAGCATGTTTCACACTGAGGAAGAAATAATTAAGAAAACACGGTAAAATAAAATGAAATATCAAGGCACAGTTTCTATCTCTCTGTGATTAACAAATATTAAACTTGTCGCGCGGCTTTTTCGCCCACTGTCGCCATTAATTCTGAATGAAGCTGCTGGCACTTTAATATAAAACTTGATAATATATGATTTATTCAGTGTCATCACTTTTATAGCTAGAAGAAGGCATGAATGTTATATATCCCCACGTCTAAAAATGGACTTTATTCCCAAGCTGACCATTATTTTTTGATTGAGGAGTTTCATAAGATTTGAGACTTGATCAGGGTGACGTGGGGTCAGCTCGGTGAATCTGATTGGTCCAACCGAGAATGGACAAGAAGGACAGAATATCTAATATCTGACTGTGTTTACTAAGATTTTATAGAAAAAGTAGGATTAAGAATTGAAGGTCTGAGGTTAAGCTGCAGGAAGGAAGTTCAGTGCAGGTGAGATGAGACCAGATCAGAACAGAGAGTCCTACTTTCCCCATGACTCACTGGATTCATTCAGAAAACCCACAGAGAGTTAGTCAGCTCCTCCACTGATCAACTGCTCTGTGGATTCATGTTTGTGTGTTATGAAGAAACAAAACACACATATACACCCACACACGAATCTGGAAGGTAAACCTCCTCAGTAAAGCTTACAAATTAAATTGAATAGCAGATGTCTGCAACGTTTTCTTTTTGTGCAATATTAAATTAACCATAAAGGTAAATATCAATATATTTTTTTAAAAATGCACCGATCAGAGTTTTGTGACAGATTTCCAATCTCTGGATACCAGTTTAGGACCAATTTTAATTATTCTTATACTGAAAATGTTAATTTCTTTAACATTTTTGGAGTGAACTGTCATTTATTATATGTATTGGAAGTAGACATTATATTTATAGTTGTTGTGAAACAGGATTTTCCTCATATTTCATAATTAAGGCAAAAAAAAGTACAATGTTCCCATTATTACCACTCTATCTGTACTGTAAAACACTGTATGGAGCTGTATTTGCATTTTTGCAAAGGTGAAAGTTGGGCTTATGTCTTCTTCGGTGGTTTTCATATTGTTTCCTTGAGTTGTTCTTAGTGCAGCGCCACCACAGGCCAAGAGGGGGTAGGCTTTTCAAAGGGTTTGGTTCACTTTCACACAGTGAAAGTGTGAAAGCGTGAAAGCGAATCTCACCAGCTGAAAATGTAACTTTGCTTCCCTATAGAGCCAAGTCTACTGGTCTGTCAGTAGGATCATGGGCAAGGGATGTTTGCATTCAACATACCAGCCATAAAAGCTGATAGCACCATTAGTGAAAACACTGGATAAATCTAGTGATAAAGTATCATGGTTCTGGGATTAGCTTAGCTTGTTTGTATCCATTGGTGTTTCATTTTAGTCCTGGCTGGGTTCTTCTTAGCTAGCATAGTGGAGTTATAAATGAGTAAGGAAAAGAGGGGTGGGTGTTCACACATATAGACTTTTCTTTGTACCGGTTTGGCCACGTTTTGTTTTAATAACATAATTAGCAGCTAACGCTAACTCGTTTTGTCGCTTGTACTAGTCTTGCCTCAGGCAGTAAGGGGTGTGTACCCTGGTCATTCAGGAATTGCATGCATATCTTTTTCTTTGAATCAGTCCTGTCTGGTTACTTTGGGTGGATCAAAGTGACAGGAGCAGAAGATGTGCTTAAGTTGAGGAAGAGTGACATCTAATTATAACTTCTGACAGAACATGATGTTGAGGTATATTTGAGCTATGCTTGTCCCTTGTGACATCCTGCTGCCTTTTCAGGGAGTCTGAAGACAGAAAACTAGTTTACTTTAGAGTACAGACTAAAGATCAAAATTCTATTTTCAGTGAGATGACTCCAACCTTGCTGCTGCTTTAGCTGCACAAATATTTTATACATCTCTCTTATAGCGGCTCTTCTTTCCTCGGAGACATATTCTTGAGTTAGCTTTAAATCTTCTATCCTTCATGGTTGGCGGACAAATGGCTTCACATTCTACAATGACTCCGCTCATGTGGGGCAGTATGTTGTAATAGGTCTGTTTTGTTCGGTCTAATTTCTTCCCTTCGTAGGATTTTGTTCATACTTTTTTTGGTTGAGTCATTGCTTGTTTGGATGTTGTTCCCTCTGGTTTTGGATGCTGTGAAGCTGGAAGAATTCTTACTTTCTTTTTATTAACTTTTGGACAATTGTTTTCATGACAACATGGTTTTGTTTCGCAATTTCAATGGAATTGTTTCATTGGGTAAATATATTTTCCCTCGATTTACCCATGTCCACCTGTTCATAGTTGTTTCTCTTGGTTGCCAACTAAACATCATCAGGTGTGACCAATTGTCGAGAGCAAAAAATTGTATATGATTTTATATAAAACATTAAAACCGCAAACCAAGAATGCACCGTTCCACTCAGTGTAAACACATCACTCCCACCTCAGTGACTGGTTTTAACTGGCTCACTTCAAAGTCACCTCCTGCTGAAACTGGGAGCCATATTGATCCTATGGGCTAAAAATGGTGACAGTAAAGGTGGACTCTGGACACAGTTGAAAGGAAGAGTGCACATCGCTCCTCATTTGGTTTAAAAACTAAACAGACTTTCATATTATCAATGTCTCTTACATGTAAAAAAAACAAAAACAAAACAAAACATTAAAATATGTGTTCTGACAAATCCAAGTCTTGTTCATGTTTGTATTTCAGGATATTTGACAATGTATCAGAAAGAAACATGGAACATGTACACTTTTATTGTTAAAAAAGAAAAAAAACAAAAACAAAATATCAACTTTTAGATTTAAGGAGGAATCGTTTATAAACTAATCCTGTCTATAAACTTACTGTACTTTAAATAAAGTTTTATCTTGAAGGAAGAACTCAGATAGTAAGGAGACATGGTGAGCTATCCTCTGCCCATTTTACTTTTTAATTTTATATAAACAATCTTAATAATAATAATAAATAATCATAAATAATCAGTATGCAATGAGTCTCACATCCAAATGTAATCAGATGACAGTCATTTATGTTTATGCAGCTATTAAGTGAACGGCAGCATTTAAATACCAAGAGAAAACATGGATACTGTGGATACTGTAAAGCCTGATTTCTGTTACTGGAGAAACATTGACAGTTGTGTCTGGACACAAATATCTAGGATGAAGAATTGATTCAAATCTCACATACCCCCCCCCAACCCCCAAATTAAATCAGTGGTGAAAACAGCCAAGGACGGATTTCGAGGGTGTGGGCCCCTGTTACATATTAACATGCACACACACAGGTTTGCGTGGCTATCTCTGTGGGGACTTTCCATTGACTTCCATTCATTTCTACATCCTAAACCTTATCCTTATCCTAACCCTAACTCTTACATACCTTACCCTAACCAAAACTCAATTCACAACGTAGTCCTAAATCTGACCCCTGACCCAAAAACACAGTTTCCCCTTGTTGAGACCAGACTTCAGTCTCCACAAGGAGCAGTGGGTCCCCACAATGTAGTATGTGTCAGGAAAATGGTCCCCACAAGGTATTACAAAGAAGCGCGCACACACACACACACACGCGCGCGCGCGCACACACACATGTTTGCATGACTTTCTGCATGCCATTATTATGTCACATCTGTCATTCTGTTTGACTAGTTGGACCCAAGCTGGTGGATGAAGTTTGTTGTTTGACACAAGCCATGTAGGGGCGACTGCTGTAATATTTGGAAGTTGTAAATACTTTTGGCAGCTCCTCTTTTTTTTCTTGAGTCACAGTCAAAACATTTATTTTGACTTATTAGATTAATTAGCTCTGAGTAGAGAAGGTCATTATGGTGCTTTTACCTTGCATGTTAGATTAATGTCGGTGTGAAGGGTTACTTCACTGACTGTGTCTCTCCTGCTGTTTTGGAGATAAGTCCAGAACAGCAGGTCCAGAATAGGCAGTGAGCTGTGTGTCTTGATCCTCTGCACACAGCAACATAAGTGCATCAAAGAGTATTGTCCTGACAATGCCTCACTCTGTATCTGATATTTCATCTCTCATTCATGTTCTCTTCTAGTTGATGCATTTTTTCCCCTGCTACTCCCTCTGCCTCCTGTTTTCCTTTGTGTTGCAGACATAAATATTACTCTTTGATCCTTTTTTTTTTTGGGATGGCACATGAATGGTTGTTCATCTCTGTCTGAGAAGTAAGTCTGAAAATGGATGTCTTGAATATTTAACCTCGCCGTGAGGCTTTAGTATTAATTCACAGATTCTAACAGAAAAAACTAAGTACATCACAGATTCATCAGACGGATATTTATAGGAATATGAAGGACTGGAATTTGAAAAAGCAAGGAAAACGTCTGCCTAAATGCTTGATTTCCTTTAATTAACATAATTAGGTGGTGTGCTGAATGTCAAACTGTTTCAGTTTACTGCTCCATAATTTAAGATAATAATGTGTACTTACAGTATTTAAAAATCTAGTTTTAGTATATTTGGAAAACATGTAAACATTTAAAAATTTCCCCTATTAGAAAATAGCACCTGATAAATTGTAATCTGATTAGGGATTCAATACTTTTCACTGTTATTGTGAAAACTTTCTTTTCAAAATAAAAATGCTCACCTCTTTTGGATCCATATGAGCCTCAACAAATATAAATAAATACAAAAATATGGCTAAATGCAGTTATTGTGTGTGTTTTGGAGACAAGAATCATACTTTTAAATATCACTGATATTTATAAAGAAACCCATTTCAAAAAGTTTGTATTTTTTAAGAGTTGTTTCCACATAATTCACTATTTTTCTATCATCACTTTTATAGTTGATACAGTAAATACCACAAAATTTGATAACATCCTAAGTTCACATCGCCCACCACAGTCATCATCATCAACATATTTTCTAGATTTTTTGGAACATAATTAAGTGTTTGCCTTTTGTTCCCACCTAACCAATAATCATTATGTTGCTGTGCCAAGAGAATTATGAAATCCGACTGAGTGGAAAAAAAATAGAGTGGACCTCTTTGCATTTTTGTGAAAGTCAACTTTCTGTTACAAATTGTACTTTAAATAAATACCGCTCCTCACAAACAATGCGCAGAGAGGTTTCCCACGCATCTATTGAAATGTCAACAGAATTATTGATTTGGAAACATGGGTACATTGTGTTCATTGGTAGACAGGGAAATTAAAACGATGCTTTCCATCAACATCATTCTCATTTTTTAGAAAATATCTCTATTGCAACCTTCTGATAACTCTCTGACACTCTAAGCTCGGCAACAACTTCCACCTGAAGACGTCCTGTTTGAGACCTCGCAATGAAAACGGACATACAGTCAGCTGTTTGTGTCGTCTTGGTCACATGGCATCAAAATGTGAACAGCGTCATTAGGAGGACTGTTTAAAACACCATTTCAATACATGAATCAAACAACTGTTGTGAATTTTGCTCCTTGTAAGAGAACAGCAAGTTGTGAAAAAAGTACCGAAACACTGAACAGTTGGACATGTGCGTTCAAAAGTTTAGAGGAAGTCACTTTAAGTTCAATCTGCAGTGGTCTTGAGATTAACCTAAGGTATTCCTTTAGGACATGGAATTATAATTTGGAACCTGGAATGAGAAATATGGAGCACACTTGTTGAATTTCTCTACATAGCAAGCCCACTCACAGCTATGGCGTAGGTTTGACTGGTCTTTCTCTGGCCAACATGACTGATGTCGGATCATCTGTATCTGAAGCTTGGGATTGGAAATTGTGCAGCCTCCGTCTGTGTTCCACACTGGGTTCTGAAAGGGCACACACAAAGGAAGGATTGAAGGACTCAAATACAAACAGCGACTGAGACAAACAACAAGATGGTTGATACAATGTTGTGGACTGCAGGGTGGTGGGAGACAGAAAGACTTCTGTCAGTGTAAGGAGGAGGGTAAAGGCTGTCAGGGCCAGGCAACTCCAACATCAGCCGCTCTGACTGGAGAGAAGTCGACAGCAGCCAGAGCAACTGATGAAATGTAAAGGAAGCACTTCTTTTAAGATCTCCTGACTTGCTTGAATGTGGAAGTATTACATCTTTAGGAAATAGAAGATGTGCAAAGACAAAGGTGGTTAAAGACCAAACATCTGAACATCTTATAGCTTTTTCATTTCCTTCTGTGTGAAGAATGGGTACCTGCTGCAGCCATTTGCCCTCACTGGAGGCTGGTCACAAGCCAGTCGCCATCAAACGTCACAGCGTCTGGTCAAAAGCTCCTACAGCGGTCNAGTCCTACAAACCTCATTATTCTCTCCTTCAGCTAATCTGCAGAGGAGTGATAAAACGGTAACACAGCGATTCCACAACTCGGCCTGTGACTCTGCTTAAGGCACTTACTGGCTAACGCTGCTGACCAGATGAGCCTGCATCGCGCTGAATCAAAATAAAAACAGACAAGAGAAAATTACAGGTTCCAGGGATGCATTTGCTGCTGTAATTTTGTGCAAAATTTAGTAGGTTAACAGGGAGAATTTTTTTTTTTTCATGTACAATAGGGTTGCAGCTAACAATTATTTTAGTAATCGATTATTCTGACGATTAATCAGGTCAAAAATATTGGTGCATTCTGCAGATTTTCTATTTAACCACATAAGTTTATTTTGTAAAATGTTAGAAATGCTTTAAAAATGTAAATAAACACATAAAATCTCTCTCTCACTGTTTATTCAATGTCACATGCTGTTTTTATTTTAATTATGTAAAGCACTTTGAAATGCCTTGCTGCTGAAATGTGCTATACAGATCAAATTTGATTTTGACTTTTTGATTTTTGATAATACAATTCCTTTTAAATGTGAAAATAAAATAATGTGTTGCCTAAAATGCAATAACACGGCATAAGTCTAAAGAACTTAAGGAGTTTTGGCTGAAACACATTCTAATGCAAGATGTCAATATATTTCTGTATAGCTTTGGCTTAATTGCTGCTCTGAATATGTTTCCAGGAAATTACCTTTTTGAGTCTTTGTTTTCCTGTTAACAATTAATGGATTACTAAATTATTTGACTATTATGTCAATACTCAATTAATCTGATTAATTATTTTGTCCCTAACATACAGACATTGTGAGAAAAACATAATGCATTGAGAATCAGTTATGTAAAAAGAGGAATTACTACAGTAACTACAGCTTGTAAAATAAAACTAAATTTATGACAGAATTTTAGAAGTTTTATTACTCTTGTTTAATAAAGTAATATAGGAGTAGAAATAGGACAGCTGGAGATTCTCACGGTGTGATAACCTGAAATAAAATGTACCACGGTATGATAGTAGTATTAGAAAGATTTAAAACAGAAGTGCAGACATTTAGAGGTATTTTTTTTAATGATCTACTGAACTGAATGTTTTTGCTGTAACGATTCCTTGCTGCTCACATCGAGCGGTAAACCTGAGAAAGACCAGCCTCGTATATATCTGTTCTTCTGTCCAATGATTTTCCAGCCTTTGTATTAGGAGAAAGTCCTGCTCAACAAAGAGCTACATATTGAGTATTAAAACGCACCAGCGCTGCCTATGTTTGGGACTCCTGTTTGTTTTCTGCAGTATTTTAGTTTTTTCTGCTGTCCTCTCTTCTTTCTGGTGAACTCTGTGGCTGCTCCATTATTTTATACCAACTTTAAGCCTCGGCTCACAACAGACCAACATCTTCCTATCGGTTTGTCTGAAGGTTACATCTCTATAGTCTTTCATTTGTCAAATTCCTCTGATTCTGCTCTCTGGATGAACTCGGCACGTTCTAAACAGGCTCACGCATTTGACAATAAGCCAGACTTTATCCTAACATCAACATGACATGACCACCTGGGCCGTCTCTATGGCAACCCGACAGAAAAAAATGGTTCGTAAATAGTAGGGATTAACCAATTAGATTTTTTTCACTTCTAATACGATATCAATATCTGAGGTTTGGTACCGATACAGAAAAACGGTGCTGAATCCTTTTTAACACAGACATAAGTCTACTGAATTACGAATTTGTCTGATAACTCTGCACAGTACAGCACACTTAAATACACCAGTAGCTTCTCAAGTTTGGTAAAACATGCAAAACCCAACTTTAATTTGTTCAGTCAGCGCAGTTAGCAGGATAACAGCCAATGTAAATTAAATATTAAAGAAACTGACAAAAACAGATTGACTGCGTTGGTCAAACATGTAAAAATAAATTAACAAACCTTCTTTCAAATGGTTCAGAAAGAGCAATTAGAAAATCTAAATATAATGTAAAATTAATAATAAAGCATCAATCAGAGCATGAAACGTAGAATTGGACTGGATAGATCTGACCTTATGGGTAGAGCACATTGTCACGATACCAGATCTATTTTTTTTTTTTTAATGTTGGGACAGATACTAATATTAATATTGCCTCAGTGCATCTCTACTAAACAGTATAAAAGAAAATGAAGTACAAGAGAGCACCGGGCTTTTGACATAACATGAACGATAAGACCAGATGATGAATTTACTGATACTAATTGAAGATTTTGAAGCGGCCTAGTCAAAGTCTGGGCTGAAATCTCAATAAGAAGCTTGAAAATCCATCCAGTGCGGCTGAAATAAACAGTTCTGCAGAGAAGAGCGGACCACAGTTCCTCCATTTGTATCGATTTGTGACGCATGACGGCATTCAATGCGTTCTTAAAATCACAGCTCATGCTGTTTGAGCTCCAGAGAGGTTGGCACAGCATGTGAAGACAGTCATCACTGTCTCTGCTCATTTTGATGCTGCCAGCTTCATTATCATCATTAGCCAACCAACAAATGAATTGATGTTTCATAAATATTAATTTCTGCGCTCCTTGGAGCCATTTCTTTTCTTTCTTTTTTTTGTTTTTGTTTTTTGCCACTGCGTGTGTCGCAATTAACATATAATTGAGGAATTAAAGTTATTTTTGAAATCTGTGACCATATCTGTGTAATCATAATCCTCATCCATCTGAAAACAGCTGCAGAAATGTCACTTTTTAATCATGTTTTCCTACATTTCATTGAACTCATTAGAGAATCTGTTGTTATGACAAAGCAAATCTGTCATTTATAATAAATAATCATCTGTTATTCCAACTGGAACTTATGACATTTATTTGATCATTTTTGTCACATGTAGAGTATATCTTTTATGTCAAAGACATGAAAAAATGTTGGATTTTTGACACATTTGAAAAACATACATCAGTGGCTGTAACCACTTCATCCTACAGTAAATTCTGCATATTAATACAAAAAAAGGAAAGGTTTCTATACCGTATAAACACCGTAAATGAACGGTTTGTGTGACCTTTTCAGGACGACAGCTTTGGTTAGGACCTGCGGCTGCGGTTGCGCTGAATCTCCCAGGTACATGTTCATGCACCTAATTAGGCTGGTATTGATGGGCAATCACTTGTTTGAGGCAAATGGATTAGACTGCAAAAAATGTAGGTAGGGACTGCAGAATACAGAGAAGCTAAAGATGTTTTGTGAAATTCAAAGTAAAAATCCACACATTTCAAGCAGCAAAATCAACAGAAACCAGCAACTGTAGAAACAATCATAAAATTTGAAGACGGCTATCGTTTAAAAGAAACACAGAATGTGAGTTTTGATGAGTCACATTCAGTAATTATGATGTTGCTGGAAAGTTCATTTATTTCAGTGACTTAATTTACTAAATGAAACACACACATTATTGAGACTTAAGCAGTCTTCAAATGTTTGATTTGATTTAATAATTTTCTTTGTATAAGTAGATTGGGAGGAAAGGCGAATGATGAAAATATTTTAGGTTTTCAGACTTAATTCACAATTCCATGATTTGAAAGGTAAAATTTGGAATTCAAGATTTTTTTTTCAGCAATAGTGTTGTTTTGTCTTTGATTTCATACATCAGGACTAGGATTTTAGTTCAATTCATTAATCGTTTTCATTTTCCAGGTACTGACAGAATAATAAAAAGTCACTTTATTCACTTTTTGGGCCTCTAGAACCTCTTAGATTATTAACCTGCTGTTCTTAAACTGGTTCCAGTTGACATGCGATCCTTATCCAACTTTTTGAAGGCACTCTGGATGGCCCAATTTACTCAAAAAAAAAAAAAGTATTTGTTCTACGTCCATTTGTGGAACAACTCGAAATTTCGATTTAAAAATCAAAATTTGAACGATTTTCAAATCGTCTGTCGTCTCAACAGTCATGTTGCATTTTATCCGTTTACAGCAACGTGCGTCATAATTCTGCACCAGAAGAAGCTTTTCATGATCTTGTAGCAACTTTTCATCCTGATTTTAATGTTGTTGGCTCCAATTGCTCAACAACTTTAAAATCAACCGATAGACGACAGCGTCCACTATTACTCCCTTAAACAATGGGCTGCTGTGTGACGTCTATGTTTGCGTGAACTGTTTCATACGGAAGTCTACTTGTGGTCACATTTTGTTAGTAGTGCGAACGACTGCAGCCTAAGAAAACCCAAAGTCAGATTTCAGTAAAACCTGAGCATTGAGAAATGCTGTGTGAACGTAAATAGATTTATTTGCCTCATATATTAGAGAGAGACACTGAATAATTCAATGTCTCACAGTTTCACAGGGTTCCTGCCAGAGAACTGGAATTGGCCGCAGAGTGATTTGAGCACTGCCTGACTGGCAGAATAAGCACAATGATAGTATCATGAAGCCGTGACAAAGAGGCTTATCTCAAAGCAGCTTACAATAATGTCAGGAGTGTGGCCTTCCAAGACCTAAACCCTCCAAAGCCCCGTGTTGTACCAGGCCGAAGATCCCATCAGCTCCAGAGTAATTGTCCTCCGGAAAACACTGACATTATTAAACCTTGAAAAACTTTTTCTTTTCTTTTTTTTTTTTTGCTGAGCGAGCCGACTTCCTACGCAACAACCTGTGATGTCACAAACTTGACTCACTCAAAACTGCCAGCATGACAGAAGCAGAGGTGAAGAGAACAGCAGAACGCATCCGCTATGAGGATACACTGATTCTCAAACATTTTACTGTTTCTACATCTCAGCTCTTTTTTTGCTCTGACTCATAGCCTTGAACTATTATATCTGAAACATTTCAGTTATCCAAAAGGTAGAGTGAGGATTTGTGATGACACATGTTGGGACCTTTTAGAGTATTATGCTGGTGACGGATGCAAGCCGGTGGGTGTGATGGCTTTTGTTTTAAGCCTGGGAAGTTTCGTCAGATGCTTAGTCACTAAATGAATACCTGCAGGTGCATTTAGGTAGATTCAGTACAAAAAGTGAAACTCATATTAAATAGACTCATGACACACAATGTCATTCATGACTCAATGTTTATACCGGTCTATTTGTTAGCATATTTAAAATTATACCAATGTACACCCAGTACATGGTCTGGGCCAGGCCTGTGAGATAGTCTGAAAATTAACCAACACTGAAATTTATGACGATGTCCGCCGCCATTTTGCCCTGTTGCTTAGTGTCAGTGAGCTGCGTAACGTAGCTTCCTTCACATGCATCACAGCCAAACATTAGCAATTGGGTAAAATCAGAGCCAATCATTTCAAGAATCAATGCCCCCTGCAAGCAATCATTTCTCAATATCTGAGGGTTCGTCTGGAGCAAGGCGCAGAACTAAAGGCTGTCTTTGACCAGGCTAGGCTTTAAGGGGCTATAGCTCACTGAGTAGAGCGATGTGCTCTGAAACTGGAGCACATTGGTTCAATTCCTGGTCAAGCCAGGTCTTTCATTTCATTTTGCTGTGGGATCAGTAAAGTCATTTAGAATTTCATTTCTCCACCAAAATGAGTCAGCACAGTGAAGTAGCTCACTGAGTAGCATAACGCACTCTGAAACCTGGGAGTGCAGGGTTGCATCCTAGTCATGCCTGATGTTTTTGTTTTTTCATTTCCCTGTGGGATCAATAAAGTATTTTTGAATTTGATTTCACTGTTGGCATAAGTAGCTGAAGTACAAAAGCTCACTGAGTAGGGCAACATGCTCAGTAACCTGAGAGTTCAGATTCAAATCCTGGTTGAACCACTTATCAAAGCCCATGTCAAGTGATGTCTGGGCAGGTAGGGCGATGCAATGGGGGGTACCTGCTGGGTCAGGCAAGGAACCCAATATAACTGCCTGCAGTTCTAGTGTTTTTTTTATTGGTTTAATCCAAGATAAATATCATGTCCATTCCAGTGGTCGTGGGGCCTGAAGGGGTTAAAGTTGTGTTGTTTACACATATTTGACCAAGATTGTGAAGCTATAGGTGCATTTAAGTTTTCTGTATTGGTGCAGAGTTATCAAATGAATTTGTAAGTCAGTACATTTATGTCTGTGCTTTAAAAAAAAAGTCAATTCAGCACTATTTTTCAGTATTGGATGGGCATCGGTCGATACTAAACCTCAGATATCGGCATTGGAAGTGAAAAAAGTGGATCGGTGTTATGTTCCCCTTGTTATGTACTGTAACTTTTTAATCACTATTTGACAGTAATGAGATCCGCCACGTCCCTGTACATCAGTAACTCTTCTTTGTGAGCTGAAATGAGAAAAAGCATCATCTCGTAGTAGATGACGATTCCTAAAAATAGCATTTTCTAAAAATCCATCAACCTTGAACAGAAAGTGATGAATTGTATTGGTGTGAAGAACGTGGGGTTGGTTTGTGTCTGTCTTCTGATGCTCTTTGTTCTTTAAGCAAAAAGGGAGGCTTTGTTTAGCTGTGGAGCCGCGGCTAAAGCAACGAACCAACAGTTTCCTGGCAGGCAGATAAAGGCTGCAAGAGACAGCTTTGTCAACAACAGCTTTTTTTGTTGCTTCGCCGGTTTGAAGGTGTGAGTTAGTTTTCTTTTCTGTATTTTCTTTCTGAACAGCAGGAAAGTTAAAGATTATTGCTTGGAAATGTCAGCCCAAGGACAATAGCTAAATCTGCTGCTTTTTGCGCTTGATTTGCTTGCTTGATGGCACTCCTTCCAGAAGTATCACCACAAAATGAGTTTCTCTTGCAAAACATTCTAGGAATTTTTTTATTAGTTTCATTTTTCTAATTTATTTATTTTGTTAGTATTTGATTGTCTATTAAACATTGCCAAAAGGTCAATATGATCCTGACCTCAGTTCCTGGTTTTAGTTCATTTATGGGAATAACAATGAATAAGAAATATTTTAGGAATTTCCAACATTCTTTGGGGCAGTATCTGCATCCAGTAGTTAGTGAGCTGAAGGTTTTCTTGCAGAAGAATCTTGTACACTAAGGTGCTCATATTCTGTTGAACCACTTGGAGATGTTGACTTCTTTCCTATATATAATATGGCAAAACAACATATTGAAAAGTTACCTACTTAATGTTAATTTACCAGTTTCACAAATCCAAATAACAAGACATCACGTGGGATTTCTCAAGGCTCCGTTCTCGGTCTAATTTAATTCAATATTTACATAACCTCCCCAGATAAGATTTTGCAGAATTACAACATTCACTGCAATTTTTATGTTTATGAGATTTATTTCTTGTTTTGCTACTTAAAGGAACATAGAAGCAATTGATTTTTATCCCAAAAATGGATGCAGGTCTAAATCCACGTGCCATTGTCGATTCAGACCAGAATTTTACTTAAATCAGATTACTAAATCTAAAACTAGTTCTTTTTAGTTATTGCCTGAAAAAATGTTTCTTGTCTAAATGGGACACAGAAAAACTACCTTGTTTCCATTTCTGATTGTTGAGTCTGATTCTTTTAATCAGATTTTCTATGCCAATCCTTTTTTACCTCAAATTTTCCATTTTTCTTTTTCTTATTATGCAATACCAAACATTTTACTGTTATTTTTTTTACTACAGTTTATGTTTTTAAAGTGATGCTCTTATTTCTGTTCTTTTATTTTTCTTGCTAACTACTTTGAATTGGTTCTGTCTGGCATCAATCTGAGCTGCAGCCGCCTTATGGAAGGACAGGAATTAAATACGGTAATTAAAACTTCACAATGAAACCTTTGACAAGTAAAATGAACCCAGATAAAGTGATGCACAACATTTTATATAGTTTTTTGAGTATTTTTATGTGTAATGCCAATAATTGTCTACATTTTGTAGGTTTATCTGAAGCATGTTTCACACTGAGGAAGAAATAATTAAGAAAACACGGTAAAATAAAATGAAATATCAAGGCACAGTTTCTATCTCTCTGTGATTAACAAATATTAAACTTGTCGCGCGGCTTTTTCGCCCACTGTCGCCATTAATTCTGAATGAAGCTGCTGGCACTTTAATATAAAACTTGATAATATATGATTTATTCAGTGTCATCACTTTTATAGCTAGAAGAAGGCATGAATGTTATATATCCCCACGTCTAAAAATGGACTTTATTCCCAAGCTGACCATTATTTTTTGATTGAGGAGTTTCATAAGATTTGAGACTTGATCAGGGTGACGTGGGGTCAGCTCGGTGAATCTGATTGGTCCAACCGAGAATGGACAAGAAGGACAGAATATCTAATATCTGACTGTGTTTACTAAGATTTTATAGAAAAAGTAGGATTAAGAATTGAAGGTCTGAGGTTAAGCTGCAGGAAGGAAGTTCAGTGCAGGTGAGATGAGACCAGATCAGAACAGAGAGTCCTACTTTCCCCATGACTCACTGGATTCATTCAGAAAACCCACAGAGAGTTAGTCAGCTCCTCCACTGATCAACTGCTCTGTGGATTCATGTTTGTGTGTTATGAAGAAACAAAACACACATATACACCCACACACGAATCTGGAAGGTAAACCTCCTCAGTAAAGCTTACAAATTAAATTGAATAGCAGATGTCTGCAACGTTTTCTTTTTGTGCAATATTAAATTAACCATAAAGGTAAATATCAATATATTTTTTTAAAAATGCACCGATCAGAGTTTTGTGACAGATTTCCAATCTCTGGATACCAGTTTAGGACCAATTTTAATTATTCTTATACTGAAAATGTTAATTTCTTTAACATTTTTGGAGTGAACTGTCATTTATTATATGTATTGGAAGTAGACATTATATTTATAGTTGTTGTGAAACAGGATTTTCCTCATATTTCATAATTAAGGCAAAAAAAAGTACAATGTTCCCATTATTACCACTCTATCTGTACTGTAAAACACTGTATGGAGCTGTATTTGCATTTTTGCAAAGGTGAAAGTTGGGCTTATGTCTTCTTCGGTGGTTTTCATATTGTTTCCTTGAGTTGTTCTTAGTGCAGCGCCACCACAGGCCAAGAGGGGGTAGGCTTTTCAAAGGGTTTGGTTCACTTTCACACAGTGAAAGTGTGAAAGCGTGAAAGCGAATCTCACCAGCTGAAAATGTAACTTTGCTTCCCTATAGAGCCAAGTCTACTGGTCTGTCAGTAGGATCATGGGCAAGGGATGTTTGCATTCAACATACCAGCCATAAAAGCTGATAGCACCATTAGTGAAAACACTGGATAAATCTAGTGATAAAGTATCATGGTTCTGGGATTAGCTTAGCTTGTTTGTATCCATTGGTGTTTCATTTTAGTCCTGGCTGGGTTCTTCTTAGCTAGCATAGTGGAGTTATAAATGAGTAAGGAAAAGAGGGGTGGGTGTTCACACATATAGACTTTTCTTTGTACCGGTTTGGCCACGTTTTGTTTTAATAACATAATTAGCAGCTAACGCTAACTCGTTTTGTCGCTTGTACTAGTCTTGCCTCAGGCAGTAAGGGGTGTGTACCCTGGTCATTCAGGAATTGCATGCATATCTTTTTCTTTGAATCAGTCCTGTCTGGTTACTTTGGGTGGATCAAAGTGACAGGAGCAGAAGATGTGCTTAAGTTGAGGAAGAGTGACATCTAATTATAACTTCTGACAGAACATGATGTTGAGGTATATTTGAGCTATGCTTGTCCCTTGTGACATCCTGCTGCCTTTTCAGGGAGTCTGAAGACAGAAAACTAGTTTACTTTAGAGTACAGACTAAAGATCAAAATTCTATTTTCAGTGAGATGACTCCAACCTTGCTGCTGCTTTAGCTGCACAAATATTTTATACATCTCTCTTATAGCGGCTCTTCTTTCCTCGGAGACATATTCTTGAGTTAGCTTTAAATCTTCTATCCTTCATGGTTGGCGGACAAATGGCTTCACATTCTACAATGACTCCGCTCATGTGGGGCAGTATGTTGTAATAGGTCTGTTTTGTTCGGTCTAATTTCTTCCCTTCGTAGGATTTTGTTCATACTTTTTTTGGTTGAGTCATTGCTTGTTTGGATGTTGTTCCCTCTGGTTTTGGATGCTGTGAAGCTGGAAGAATTCTTACTTTCTTTTTATTAACTTTTGGACAATTGTTTTCATGACAACATGGTTTTGTTTCGCAATTTCAATGGAATTGTTTCATTGGGTAAATATATTTTCCCTCGATTTACCCATGTCCACCTGTTCATAGTTGTTTCTCTTGGTTGCCAACTAAACATCATCAGGTGTGACCAATTGTCGAGAGCAAAAAATTGTATATGATTTTATATAAAACATTAAAACCGCAAACCAAGAATGCACCGTTCCACTCAGTGTAAACACATCACTCCCACCTCAGTGACTGGTTTTAACTGGCTCACTTCAAAGTCACCTCCTGCTGAAACTGGGAGCCATATTGATCCTATGGGCTAAAAATGGTGACAGTAAAGGTGGACTCTGGACACAGTTGAAAGGAAGAGTGCACATCGCTCCTCATTTGGTTTAAAAACTAAACAGACTTTCATATTATCAATGTCTCTTACATGTAAAAAAAACAAAAACAAAACAAAACATTAAAATATGTGTTCTGACAAATCCAAGTCTTGTTCATGTTTGTATTTCAGGATATTTGACAATGTATCAGAAAGAAACATGGAACATGTACACTTTTATTGTTAAAAAAGAAAAAAAACAAAAACAAAATATCAACTTTTAGATTTAAGGAGGAATCGTTTATAAACTAATCCTGTCTATAAACTTACTGTACTTTAAATAAAGTTTTATCTTGAAGGAAGAACTCAGATAGTAAGGAGACATGGTGAGCTATCCTCTGCCCATTTTACTTTTTAATTTTATATAAACAATCTTAATAATAATAATAAATAATCATAAATAATCAGTATGCAATGAGTCTCACATCCAAATGTAATCAGATGACAGTCATTTATGTTTATGCAGCTATTAAGTGAACGGCAGCATTTAAATACCAAGAGAAAACATGGATACTGTGGATACTGTAAAGCCTGATTTCTGTTACTGGAGAAACATTGACAGTTGTGTCTGGACACAAATATCTAGGATGAAGAATTGATTCAAATCTCACATACCCCCCCCCAACCCCCAAATTAAATCAGTGGTGAAAACAGCCAAGGACGGATTTCGAGGGTGTGGGCCCCTGTTACATATTAACATGCACACACACAGGTTTGCGTGGCTATCTCTGTGGGGACTTTCCATTGACTTCCATTCATTTCTACATCCTAAACCTTATCCTTATCCTAACCCTAACTCTTACATACCTTACCCTAACCAAAACTCAATTCGCAACGTAGTCCTAAATCTGACCCCTGACCCAAAAACACAGTTTCCCCTTGTTGAGACCAGACTTCAGTCTCCACAAGGAGCAGTGGGTCCCCACAATGTAGTATGTGTCAGGAAAATGGTCCCCACAAGGTATTACAAAGAAGCGCGCACACACACACACACACGCGCGCGCGCGCACACACACATGTTTGCATGACTTTCTGCATGCCATTATTATGTCACATCTGTCATTCTGTTTGACTAGTTGGACCCAAGCTGGTGGATGAAGTTTGTTGTTTGACACAAGCCATGTAGGGGCGACTGCTGTAATATTTGGAAGTTGTAAATACTTTTGGCAGCTCCTCTTTTTTTTCTTGAGTCACAGTCAAAACATTTATTTTGACTTATTAGATTAATTAGCTCTGAGTAGAGAAGGTCATTATGGTGCTTTTACCTTGCATGTTAGATTAATGTCGGTGTGAAGGGTTACTTCACTGACTGTGTCTCTCCTGCTGTTTTGGAGATAAGTCCAGAACAGCAGGTCCAGAATAGGCAGTGAGCTGTGTGTCTTGATCCTCTGCACACAGCAACATAAGTGCATCAAAGAGTATTGTCCTGACAATGCCTCACTCTGTATCTGATATTTCATCTCTCATTCATGTTCTCTTCTAGTTGATGCATTTTTTCCCCTGCTACTCCCTCTGCCTCCTGTTTTCCTTTGTGTTGCAGACATAAATATTACTCTTTGATCCTTTTTTTTTTTGGGATGGCACATGAATGGTTGTTCATCTCTGTCTGAGAAGTAAGTCTGAAAATGGATGTCTTGAATATTTAACCTCGCCGTGAGGCTTTAGTATTAATTCACAGATTCTAACAGAAAAAACTAAGTACATCACAGATTCATCAGACGGATATTTATAGGAATATGAAGGACTGGAATTTGAAAAAGCAAGGAAAACGTCTGCCTAAATGCTTGATTTCCTTTAATTAACATAATTAGGTGGTGTGCTGAATGTCAAACTGTTTCAGTTTACTGCTCCATAATTTAAGATAATAATGTGTACTTACAGTATTTAAAAATCTAGTTTTAGTATATTTGGAAAACATGTAAACATTTAAAAATTTCCCCTATTAGAAAATAGCACCTGATAAATTGTAATCTGATTAGGGATTCAATACTTTTCACTGTTATTGTGAAAACTTTCTTTTCAAAATAAAAATGCTCACCTCTTTTGGATCCATATGAGCCTCAACAAATATCAATAAATACAAAAATATGGCTAAATGCAGTTATTGTGTGTGTTTTGGAGACAAGAATCATACTTTTAAATATCACTGATGTTTATAAAGAAACCCATTTCAAAAAGTTTGTATTTTTTAAGAGTTGTTTCCACATAATTCACTATTTTTCTATCATCACTTTTATAGTTGATACAGTAAATACCACAAAATTTGATAACATCCTAAGTTCACATCGCCCACCACAGTCATCATCATCAACATATTTTCTAGATTTTTTGGAACATAATTAAGTGTTTGCCTTTTGTTCCCACCTAACCAATAATCATTATGTTGCTGTGCCAAGTGAATTATGAAATCCGACTGAGTGGAAAAAAAATAGAGTGGACCTCTTTGCATTTTTGTGAAAGTCAACTTTCTGTTACAAATTGTACTTTAAATAAATACCGCTCCTCACAAACAATGCGCAGAGAGGTTTCCCACGCATCTATTGAAATGTCAACAGAATTATTGATTTGGAAACATGGGTACTTTGTGTTCATTGGTAGACAGGGAAATTAAAACGATGCTTTCCATCAACATCATTCTCATTTTTTAGAAAATATCTCTATTGCAACCTTCTGATAACTCTCTGACACTCTAAGCTAGGCAACAACTTCCACCTGAAGACGTCCTGTTTGAGACCTCGCAATGAAAACAGACATAAAGTCAGCTGTTTGTGTCATCTTGGTCACATGGCATCAAAATGTGAACAGCGTCATTAGGAGGACTGTTTAAAACACCATTTCAATACATGAATCAAACAACTGTTGTGAATTTTGCTCCTTGTAAGAGAACAGCAAGTTGTGAAAAAAGTACCGAAACACTGAACAGTTGGACATGTGCGTTCAAAAGTTTAGAGGAAGTCACTTTAAGTTCAATCTGCAGTGGTCTTGAGATTAACCTAAGGTATTCCTTTAGGACATGGAATTATAATTTGGAACCTGGAATGAGAAATATGGAGCACACTTGTTGAATTTCTCTACATAGCAAGCCCACTCACAGCTATGGCGTAGGTTTGACTGGTCTTTCTCTGGCCAACATGACTGATGTCGGATCATCTGTATCTGAAGCTTGGGATTGGAAATTGTGCAGCCTCCGTCTGTGTTCCACACTGGGTTCTGAAAGGGCACACACAAAGGAAGGATTGAAGGACTCAAATACAAACAGCGACTGAGACAAACAACAAGATGGTTGATACAATGTTGTGGACTGCAGGGTGGTGGGAGACAGAAAGACTCCTGTCAGTGTAAGGAGGAGGGTAAAGGCTGTCAGGGCCAGGCAACTCCAACATCAGCCGCTCTGACTGGAGAGAAGTCGACAGCAGCCAGAGCAACTGATGAAATGTAAAGGAAGCACTTCTTTTAAGATCTCCTGACTTGCTTGAATGTGGAAGTATTACATCTTTAGGAAATAGAAGATGTGCAAAGACAAAGGTGGTTAAAGACCAAACATCTGAACATCTTATAGCTTTTTCATTTCCTTCTGTGTGAAGAATGGGTACCTGCTGCAGCCATTTGCCCTCACTGGAGGCTGGTCACAAGCCAGTCGCCATCAAACGTCACGGCGTCTGGTCAAAAGCTCCTACAGCGGTCACTAACCTTAGTGACCATGAGTTCTCCACCTGGGATCTCACATGTGATGCAAGGTAAGGGAGAGTTCTTTACACAGCATGGCTAATCACCGAGCTCCATGGAAATGCGGCCGCTTTGTTGTCTGGTCTGTGCCTGAGGGACATGAAATATAATGTAGCTCATTACCTCGCTTGTTACCTTGAGAAGCACCATTCCCAATGGTACAGTAACTTGCATTGTTGCCACATAATGAAATATGTTAAGTGTCGTTTAGTTTGCCAGGTTCATGATGGAGCAATGTAATGTAAAACATGTGAAAGTAGAAACATGACATGGAAGTAGACACAACTGAAGATATTGCAAAAATCCAAAACCTTACCAAGGGTTTTTGGTGTAGTTTCTAGTGCAAATATCTTTGTTTTCTTGAAACAAGAAGCTCTTTTTTTGAAAGACAGTTTTGTTTACAGAGACATCATAATTAATTTTATTTGGTGTTGTTGTTTTGTTTATTTATTTTGGATATTTAAAATGTCATCCAGTTCCAATGTTAAATGTTAATTAGAATTTAAGTTTATTAATCTTTGAGAATGTATTTTTACATTATCATGCCATTACCATTATATTGCTTGAACATTCTCTCAAAACAACATTAGCATTTATAGCAATAACTTTTGGGAAAATTTATCGTCCATCAAAATTTATCATGACAGGCCTACCAATGGAACAATTACTTTATCATCAGTATTAAGGGATTGTTTGCTTAAAACAAGCTCCTATATCTAGCTGGAAAGTTTCTTGTAAGTTAGTTCTGACTTATTTCAAGTGTACTAAGGTCTTTGCTCTAGAAACCAGACCAAAAATACTTGGTTAAGACTCCACACCTGGACACATACCATCACCAAGAGGCTGCATCTTCATTGATGTGTATTTCTGTTTATTGTTAACAGGAAAACACCTTCAGTCCATTTCAGCTAAATAAGAACTGTCTGACAGCTTTAGGACCATATAGATAGTAAATTACCACCTGCATTTTGACACAGCCAAGTCAGAGGAAATGGGGATCACAGAAAAATATGCTTTTACCCAAAGGGAACTGGCTGTAACAATTTAGCTCCCATTGTTGCACTTTAGATGTTATTTCAAAAATCCATACAGAGTCTGTCATCAGTTTGGCTTGAAGCTACACAGGCTGTACGTCACATTTCACTTTAATGTTTGAAACCACAGATGCCCAAATTCTTTCCATTCTTTCCATTCTTTCATCAAAAATGACCTAAACATGGAGAAACTCAATCTTATTTGCACTTTTATTAAATTTTTTTTTTTTTAAGTTTAACCTCTTCTATATAAAGTTTCATGTAATAAAATGTCTCAGCAAAAGCCAAAACCCTTCATCCACTTGAGCAGCATGTTTCCAGCTCTGACTTTGCCTTAAAAATAGATCCAAAAATATTTAATAGTTCATTTATATCAAAGCTGGAGAAAAAGCTACATGCAAAATGCATTTTTCTTCACACCATCTGATCTGTCATCTCCTGGTTGCAAGCATGAAAATTTGGAAAGTAAACACAAACATGCAATAGGTCTGTCATCTGGGCCACCTGACCACTCCATTTCGGATCGTGTCAGATAAGCATCTTTAGGCCTGGAGGCCATTCATCAGCCGAAGCTGCGGCCGCTGATAAGTCCTCAACCATTGCTCATACTGACTTTATCAGATCAGTTAAGAGACTAAAACTTGCACAGCGGACTGTGACACTTAACATTCTTTAACAACTTTTTTTCTACCACAGTAATAAACTTGAGCTTTTATAGCAACTTATGTTGACTATGTTGAACTCAGCTGCCGACAGTCAGAAATATTCAGCTCAGTTCAGTTCCTTTATTTGCTTTGCAGCCAGTCAGACATTTCAAGTGAGCAGAACAATATAAAAGTACATAGACAATGTTAAAAACTGAGAAAGCATACAAGTTCCAATTTAGAAATATAAAACAGTATTAAAACATAGTTTTATAGCACAACCATGTATGATAACTCTAGTTAAAACAGTACTATACATAACAAATATGACTTAAAAGAAATTTCACTTTGTAATTTAACACCTGGAAATTGGGCCTCTGTCTCTTTAAGAAACTCCTGCTCTTTCTTTCTTAAACTCCACCTTCAGGAAGTCATCTCAACATGGCTCCTCTATTCACCCTTTAACAAAGCTTTTACCACTATTGCAATGAGAAGTAGCTCCTGCAATGAGTTCAGCTGATTCAGTTTGCTAATTGCTGCTGGCTAGTCTGAAGGAGCTGAATGGGGGGTAGACACAGAGGATAGCTGGACTGTGAGACGGAAGCTTGGAAACTGCAGCTTTGAGGAGGAAGTGAATCATGAAGGCGGGGCTAGGTCCACCCAGGCGTTTTGCACAGCTGAATGGTTACCAAGGGAGATTAAAGGATTTCTCAAACATGCATGAAAAAAATAAAAGCAATATTTCAGGTATGTTTTTGATGAGGGAATAACATCACAACATGATATAAAGCTCAGAAAAGTTGACTTTACACAATACTGTCCCTTCAAACTGCTAAAATGTTGTGTTGAGCATAAGGGAGAAGACATTTTGATCTCGCTGTGGCATTTCTCAAGAAATCACCGCGTTCCGTATGCCTTCATAATTCATACAGCTCCAGTGAATGAGGATGCTGAATTTGGGTTAGAAATGTGTTCCACTTGAGAAATCTCTAAGATGCCACAAAATCAAATCCCCCTGATGTCACTGTGAAATCGCATGAATATGGAAATACTGGCATAAATATACAAATCTGCGACAATGAGTCGGTATCCGGTGTATTACAGCGGTTTAAACTGCAGAACAGGAAATGCTCATGTTCTGCACTAAACCATTTAGCTCTTTGTGTGATTGCCTTTGCACCGTTTGTGGGTGTTGCTCATGGGAAACATCTAGTGATGTCAGCTTACATATCTGTTATTTGTGGACACTGTTGCTTGTGTATCTGGAGAGGGAAGTCAATTATTCATCAGGACTGGTTTATCCGCTTAATGTGGCTCTTGATGTCGTCGCTGTAAAATATAGGAACAACTCTGGTTTCCTATGTCAAATTTCCACTTTTTTGAGGATTTTTATTATTTATTGTAATAATATTAGCACTGCTGTGACAATATGTGGTGCTCACCTCAAAGTGGCTGTTTAGATGTCAGATGTGTCTGTCTAGTCCCTTAAGTGACTGATAAAAGTTGCCTTTTGTAGTCTTAGTAAAGGCAGATCAAGAACAAAACAAAACAAAGAGATAAAAAAGAGAAATCCATAAAGTATTAGAAATAGGATCCAAGTGCATTTCAGAGTGCAGAGTCTTTCAAGTGTCTTTTGATGGACTAGAAACATGTCCAGGGTGTAAATTAAAAAGAAAAACTAAATGTGGTATTTTACTCTACTTGTAAGTTCTGGGAAGAAGTCAGAATTGCCATTTTTGCCCTTAGTTAGGCTACATAAAATTTTAGAGCTAGAAATATTCAATGAGCTTTTGAAATATAACTTTTTTTAATATAGTTTTTGATAAATATCTACTACACGAAATCTGTAATTTTTATAGAACAACTATTATTATCAGGCTTAAAATGAAAGTAAAATACAAAATGTTTGGAAAAGATAGATGCATTATTTTATGTGAAATGTTGACATTTGCACATACACACCCATTAAATAAATTAGAATATTAGGAAAGCAACAAATTTACATTTTTGTTTGTTTTGATTAAAACATAGTAAAAATGTATAAAAAAGTGACTAAGGGTGCATTCACACTGCAGCCTGAAGTGACTCAATTCCGATTTTTTTGACGTAATGCGACCTGTATCCGATCTTTTCATGGCAGTGTGAACAGCACAGGTCGGATTCTTTTTCGAATGTGACCCATATCCGACACGTATCCGATTCAAATGCGACCCTAACGTTCAGGTCGCATTCATCCGCACTGAACGTCACTGTTTCTCAATAAATCTCACTATTCTGTGTCCTGATAAGCGCAAGTGGGAAGAAAAACAACAACCATGATGGATTATATGAGGAATAAGTTGTTAATATGCTGCTCCGGCCGGACAACAACTTCAAGTATATAAGCTAAGCTCCACCGTTAGCCTCCATGTTTACTTCCGCAAACACTGAGCACTTCTTCTTTTTATGGCGGTTGGCAGAACACTTAGAACGCTGACGATATTGCGCCCTCTACTGCGCATGCGGGACACTTTCAGGTCGTTTGCCCGTTCACACTGTAGAACGCATACAGGTCGCATTTACTGGCAGTGTGAACGGCCCTGGCAAAAAAATCGGAATTGCCAAAAAAT
Organism: Poecilia formosa; assembly: GCF_000485575.1. Lineage (NCBI taxonomy): Eukaryota > Metazoa > Chordata > Actinopteri > Cyprinodontiformes > Poeciliidae > Poecilia > Poecilia formosa. The sequence continues at coordinate 245,335 of NW_006800426.1, forward strand.
CGGAATTGAGTCACTTCAGGCTGCAGTGTGAACGCACCCTTTAACTGAGGCACCGCACCGTAAATTTCAGATATGTTTTCAGTTACAGATGCCCAAAAACAAATATAGAACAAACATCGAGTCACGTTTGCAGTATTACTCGAGTAAATAATGTTCTTTTGTGGAGAATGTGCTTGTTTGTGTTAGTGTGATCTGTTTGTGCTCTTGGCTCTAACTATTAAAACCTTTCACTGTCAATTCCCTTTGAAGACTGACTGAAAAGGGTCACTTCAGCACGGGGAGCCGGAGCTTCCTCTTTCCTCCGACAGAGAAACGGCAAGGGAGATGTCAATACCATTTCTGTCTGTAAACCCAATATTAATCTGTGATAAGTGATGCATGCAATATACATATATAATATTGCATAATTAATACAATTCTGGGTGCTAAAGAGGGTCCAACAATATTATTAGCAAACTTTAGCTAATAAAGCGGTTGGTGTATGTGTTAAATATGCTTATTCACTGTTTTTGTAGACGGTGGTTATTCAGCCTTGGCACTGCATTAAAACACATTTCACCTTCAGCTAACTTAAAGGATTTCCCTACAATTACAGCTATTATGGCCATAGTGCTCGAGCAGAATTACTTCTGTCATTATGCAAGCTAGGTGTTGGCAAAGAAATGTGTCATTTAATATTGCCTGGGACGATTTTCTTTCTGTTACTGTGAGGTAAAATCAAATGAAGAATGGAGCAAAAATTATGTAGGAGGTATGGTGTGATTTCAGACGCTTGAGTTTTTCTAATGGAAACTGAAAAGTACTCGTTTACAAGAGGTACACACATTAGAGGAAATCTGATGTAATTTTCTAAATCAGAATAGTAATTCAGGGTTTCTTTGATACTTGTTGCCTATTGTACAACAGTTGTGTCAGTGCCATGATGGCTCCTTTTCTTTCTGGTGTCAGAGGAATACCTGGAGAAAATCCAGGTGAAATTTTACCAGTATTATAAGAAAAAGTTTAGTAAAAGAGAGTTTTATGAATAGACCTACTTCTGAATATACTTCTGTGAATTCTCTGATATATTCATGGTGTATCAGTTCTCTCATCTAGTGCCGGGGGGGAAAGGATTCGACTTCCTGTGAACATCTATAGGAGAACAAGAAGGACAGATATATAGAAACATGAATATATGGATAGAAGTGGCAGAAAGTGCCATTGCTTTTTTATTTATTTTTTTAAAGCTGTTAAGATGTACTTTAATTTGCTATGTTATCTAACATTTGCTAAAAGTCATGATATTTTAAAGCTGTTCAGGTTTAGCTGCTAGGGTGCTGCAGAGCTATTGTTCCTCATGGGTTTAACGGGATGTCACGGCACCTGGTTGGCGACCTTTAATTTCGAATGCAGAACATTGAAACTGTGACAAGAAAAATAGTTTCAACTGTAAATGAACTTGATTGATGTCGGCTTTTTCCCCTCAGTTATCTCAGAAAAAAAGTACAGGGTTGGAACAGAGAACAGATTTTTAAAGGAGCAGTTTCCTTTAAAAGTCGACTTCTGAATTTTCCATTTACTTTTCTTTCTTTTTTTATGTTACATAAGTAAATTTTTTCATTCACCAGTTATATATGATGTGGTTAATTCCTGTCTATGATCAGGCTTTTATTTCAATCCGAAAAGACTCAGACGGAGAAAAAGGAACAATTAAAAGATTTAATGACAAGAATGAATAACAGTTCTTTGGCGCTCGGGCCCCGGTAGCTGATTTGAGCTGAGATTTGATGTGAACTCGATGAACATCCCGATAACTGATTAGGGATGCTCTCCTCCGGGGCCCGACACTGGTGGTGGAGGTCGGGAAAGGGTGCTATCCTGGAGAGCCGAAAGTTGTGGGTGGAGAAGGAGCGGTGGTGGGTTGAATGCAGCTGGGAACCGGCTGATGGCTTGGGTGTTTATCCTTTTATGCAGAGCTTGATTTATGATTGGACGTGCCGGGTGAGGACCAGCGCTGAAGTCGGAGATGAGCAGGACGATGAGACTCCGCCCCCTCCGTTCGCCGATGGGCGAACAGAGGGGGCGGAGTGTTCCAGCTTAAATTTTCGCTATGAGCTCCATGTCTCGGGAAATGTGCAGTACTCCTAACTGCAATATATTTAACCTTTTAAATAGACCAAGTATTTGTGTTTTGAATTGTGTACATACTGTATTCCATGCTATTGTTTAGCAATTTTATATGTTATACTTTTTGTACATTTTGTACTATTTTCTTTCCTTTACAGCTAACTAAGACAACTATGGATAAAAATTTCAATGTACCTGAACTGCAGGTTAGATGTCATTCATAAATGGAAAATAAAGAACACTGAATGTTATTCATAGTGACAAAAAAAGATGAATGAATGAGGGGTTATTATGTAAAATTGACTTTTTTGAGCTTTATATCATGTTATAATGTCATTCCATCATCAAAAACATACTCAGAGCGTTGCTGTAATTCATGCATTCATCTTGGAGGACTCCCTGAATCTCCCATGACAACCATTTGTGGGTCCTAAGTGTTTGCCCTCAGAGCTCCGCCTGTTTCCACAAAGCTCCTCCTCTGAGCTGCATTTCCCAAGCCGAGCCAATTAGCAGGAGTCAATTGGCAGTTCCTGTAGAATAACAAATGTATTTTATGTATTTTTTGCATTCTATAATTATAATTCAGTTTTACCTGTTGATCACAGTCAACAAATTTCCATTTCCCTCAGGTACAAACATAATATGAAAAATGGGCAGATTTCACTTACCTGCTGCTCAAATTGGCAAAAATGAGAGAACATTGAAGTTAGGCTGGTGTGTATTGATTGTCATACGTCAGACTAGAGCTACCAGGAAATAGCTAGTTGCCATGTTTTACAACACGTCAGAAAGTTTAAGACACATGGAACTGTGACAAAAAGGTTGGACACGGACCCAAGTTTATCTTGTCGCCATGCACCATGAGCAGTTATGAAATACCCAAAGGTCGCTGTTAAAGAACTATGACCAGGAGAGGTAACAAAGGTGTTTGGGCGGAATGCCAGAAAAAATGAAGTATTTTCTGTCCCACAATTACAATGTTAACACGTTTAGTTTGATCAACTCTACTGTGACTTTTAACTGGAACTGTGTGTGTTTGTGAGAGTCCAGGTGCATCTGGACTATAACAAAGGATGACTAAGTGGAAAGGCACCTGATGCATATTGTACAGGGAAGAGAAGAGAGCATAAAGCAGGACCCAGAACTCTGGGAAAAAATATAGATAGTTATTAATGGTCAAAGAAACCTCTCTGTTTGCTGCCACCTTGTGTATTGTTGTAGTACTGCTGTCTGACTCTATAAAGGAGGCTGTCAGCTGGTCCTGGTGGGGCTGCCACAAAGCTTGGCATCCCTAACTTGTTGCATTAATGGCTTTTGATTTGACATGATGCGTCTTTCTGTGCCTGTGTTCCTCATTTACTGCCACATGCTGATAATATGATTCTCTCCAAATCTACATCTTTCATGGAAAATCCTTCCTTTGTCTCTCCGCTTTGCCAACGCTTTAAGACTGAGGCTCAGATCCTTTTCAAGACGTCTCTTATTTGAGACGGAGAGATGTTGTGGCCGTAAGGCACAACGAAAGCAAAGAGATCAGAGGAGAAGTATTAATAGTTGGAATGTCTGTGTGTAAGTGAAGATTGAAGAATCTGGATCAAAAGATCCCTCAAGATGTTGACATATCGCCCACCCCACCACAACCCACACACACACACACACACATACACACACACACACATACAGACACACACACACCCTCTACACATCCCAATAAAGGGATACACAAGGACACACACTAATGCGTTAATGTTATTCTGTCGGTCGCCTACACTACGGATTACTTAAAAAAAACAACTTTTTATCAAAAAAGATTTTTCTCTGCAGTCTCTGATGCGAAAACGAATCTGGAGTCCCGCCAGGAAGGTTGCTACTTTATTTCTACCCCTAGGTACATTTGCTTTGCAGTGGTTCAAAGGAAACAGGAAGTGACTAAACTAAAAACAAGAAAGTGAAAGATGGTCTCAGTTTGTTGGATTTGTGAGAGAAAATCTAGTCTAAGTTATGCGCTAAATATATTTGACCCAAACGAACACTCTGCAGTGGCTGTCAGACCAAAATCTCTGAGAAATATTTCAGACATCTTGTTGAATGAATGACTGTTTTGAGCTTTATATCCTGTGATTGTATTATTCCCTCATCAAAAACATACCTGGAGTGTTGCCTTGACTCTTTCATGGCAACCATTTGAGGTCATCTTAATGCCTTCTTATACAATGCACCACCTATATACCCAATGCTCCAGCTTGGAGGCCCCTCCCCCCTGCTTCCGCTCCTTCAGACTAGCGTGCTCACCGTGCTTTCTGATTGGCTACCTGTCTCATTCGCTCCCAGCTGGGGAAAACCACACCGCAATAATTGGGCCAAGTCAACAAATGACATAGCAATGTAATAATACACAAAGATACATAATATTATAAATTTTTATAATTAACAACTATTATGACATATTTATGACAGGTGATGAATCTTGGTTAATGTCAAGTCGTTATAACAAAGACTTTGTCTAGGTTAATTTCAGGTTGTCATAACGAAGACATTTTGAATAATGTCAACTTTGCATTAAAAGTGTCATAATCTATGACACCAGTCATAAAGTGTCAAAATATAAACCGGAGCAGACCAGTGTTCTGTTTATCTGTGCTACCCATGAATCCATCCTTCCTTGTGGTAATGCGCATGCGCACATTGATGCTACGTCACATACTGCTTACTCAGCAGATTTCTTATAAATACATCCTACCTGGAAGTTTTGTTTCATCTATTTTTTTACAACGAAGATTGCGGTAAGTTTTATTTAATTTGTTTTATACCTGGCTTTCATTAACCTGCTGTATTACTTCATGTTTTTAGTTTACATGACAGACAGCTTGTAAACATATTTAAAATGCCTCAGTTTGCTGAATGCAACGTCATTCTATACTATAAACAAGTCATTGTTTGGCGGTTAATCAGGACAAAATATGTTGTTTTCTGAGCCATTTTATCCCTATACTTTAAAATATTTTAGTTTAATTACACTCTTCTTTTTGTTAAACCTTGCTTTAAACCTTAGGTTTAATAATTTGATATTTTGTGAGATTGAAGCTGTGTAATAGCTTTACTATTAGTGTACATCTGCATCTGCACAGTGACCTGTGCAGTTCAGTGGACACATTGTGGCTGTGCTGCATTTGATAAAGTCTGTCATACAACGTATTAATACGCAAAAAAGAGTTGCTGTGATCTGCATTTGTCTGTGTTTAATTGAATTCCAATAAAAATCTGTTTGATACTGTTTTATTCTTACAAACACCTTCATATTTAAAGGATATCCTTACTGTTTAAACTTTTCCTTTAATAACATAAAGTTACCTAATTTTTAAAGTGCAATCAGTAATTCTTTTATAACAAATTTATATCAATAATGATTTCTTGGTTATTGTCAAGTTGTCATATCAAAGACATTTTGAATAATGTCAACTTTGTATTAAAAGTGTCATAATTTACCGAATGACGCGTTATGACAACAGTCATAACTATTCATGAAGGCTTATTCATCTTCATGACAGATGTTATGTCATGTTTATGACGGTGTCATGACAGTCTTATTCACTCCCCCCTTCAAATAAAGTGTTACCCAGCATTCACATGTATGTCATGTATGTATCTGGGTCTTTTTTCAAGAAAATATTCTAGGGGGTGGTGTAAAAGAATTAGGCCTCGCCCACTAAATATTGTTATGGATTCCCTTAGGGGGGTGGATAAGGATCAATCCTAGTGAGTTTGGTGCAGCTCGGTTCAAATCCATGGAATTTAGAGCCCAACATATGGCAAAACCTTCACAGGTGATTTAGCCACGCCCACATCCCCCAACAAAACCATCACAGGCGATGTAGCCACGCCCACATCCCCCACCAAAACCATCACAGGCGATTACGCCCACATCCCCCACCAAAACCAGTGTGTGTTTGAAACCCAGTCACACCTACATGTCTTCTGTATCTGGCCACAGTTTCATGTTGATTAGGTCAAGGATATTTTGAAAGTTGCCCTGGGGGCGCTGTGGAGTCGTTCTGTTGTGATTTTTGTGACGACTGTAAAATATGTAATTTTCACGCAGATCTGACACATCTGTCAAGTTTGGTGAGTTTTCAGATATGTTAAGGCCTCCAAAAAGCCAATTCTTTTGACGGAAGCATCATAAAAATAAACGTTATGATTACAATAGGCCTTCGCAGCACTTTCCCTGCTTTTGCCTAATTAAAGCTATGTTTTCATGGATTTCCAGAAATCTGGGCTCAGCTGTGACCTTGACCACAGGGATGAGCCAGACGAGGTGTGTTTTGAGGTTGTGTTTGTTGCATTTTGAAACCAGTGGCGATGCGGTGATGTATACTGGGGGGCGGTTAAGTCTGTAAAACCAAGATAAGCTGAACCACAGGCCCAGTGGCACTCCTGCCATCACACACCCACTGACAGAACGATTGAGCACAGCTTGTCAAACGTCTGCGAGGCGGCACCTCCCGCATCTCCGCTCAAAGCTGTGGTGAACGTTTGATGATTTTTTTTGTTGCATTCTTGTGTTCAGGTGAGGCGTCGGTGCTTCGTCGTCTGCATGTGTGCGAGCATGTTTATGCCGGAACAATGTCCCTTTAAGTTTTCATCCGTCTCTGTCTGCTTTGCTGAAAATGTGGAGCACACATCTCGTGTTTGAGTGCGTGTGTGTGCGCGGGGGCGGATGGCGTCCACCTGCCTCTTCAAACAGGGATAACAAACACAGAGAACAGCAGAACGGTGGAGAAGATGCAGCAGCGGGGTCCCCTGTGTTTTCCTTCCCTGATAAAATTGGGCTGGAATGAAATTTTACACCGAAAACAAACAGGCCCACCGCCTCGATTTCTTCCACCCCTCCCAAGCCCTTTTCTCTTCTCCTTTTCTTCCCTCCCTCCCTTCCTTCCTTCCTTCTTCCCTGCCATTAGCTCCACCCTGCTTTCCTATCCTTTGTTTCCCTTCCTCCTTCTGGACTCTTACCTCATCAAAAACACATGTTGCTGGAGTTTAGTCAGATCATAGATGATGATAGTCATTAGAGCTATTTGAGTACAATTAAATTGAAATAACATCACCATGCCACACCCAACAACCATGAAGACTCACTTTTTTCAGGATTTATCCTTTGCAGATTGATTAGACTTGTTCCTCTTGGTGTGATTTCTCTCTTACTTTCTGTTTTATAAAAAAACAAAAAAATTACGTTAAACGCAGCATAGCAAAGGCTCTGTTCTTTTCAGAAGACCTTTTTTTGTTACTTGTTATGAATTGAAAGCTAGTTTAGTTGCAGATGAATGCCACAGGCCTTCACATTAACCATTAAGCTACGGGGATTAATCTTCAGACAGGATAGTGATGCAAGATGGGGGTAAGTACGTGAAAACACAGTGCAAGATTTGAAAGATCAGAGAGAATACACACTGTATGGGAAAATGCCACGTCTTTTTTTTGCATGCATTTGTTCGTTAGTTAAGCTTCTTTATGAGTTAAAAACTTTCATGTTATTAGGGAGAATCTTTCTTACTTTGGTCACAACAAAAAGTTAATCAAAAAGTGGCGACTATATGGTTATTTTACTTTAACATCAATATAGTGTATCAACAACAACTACTGGCATCCCTGTAAAAATGTTTCAACACCGACAAGAACTTATTGTGGAAGCATAATCTCAGAACTTGGTCATAATAT
>NW_006800426.1:253199-274380 GCF_000485575.1 Poecilia formosa
TATATATATATTTTTTTTTATTAGAGTTTAATTTTATTTTGTTGGGCCTTTTTGTTTGTCTAATTCAGTCGCTCCAGCATTTAGTTCGCCCCAGCTGTTCTATCCAGCAGAGCTTGTGTTCTACATGCAGACACCATTGGTTAATAATCAGTGGCTTAGTTGTTCTCATACCCTGTAATTCTCTGTAATTATCACTTGATCAAGCCTTTTATAACATTGTACATTAAAATAAGTAACTAAAGTATGTATGATTCATGCTGATATCATATCAGGTAAATATCGGTATTGGCAAACACTGAAAGATATTGGTATCGTCTTGGAAGCAAAATAATTGTTTCGGGACACTTTTGTCAAAACTAGAACCTTTTTACAGTCTTCTGAAAATAAAACTCCATCGGTCAGAATTGTCCACAAAGAGCCTGACCAGTTCATCTTTGATAGAAATGATCCAAAAACATGCTGCCACTTTAGCAAAGTGCGGCAACGAAGAGACACTTTGGGGTCGCCACGTCTCTATGACAACCATTTATGTCAAGGCTTCGGTTCACCTCTTCATCAGAGCTGCCAATAATTGTACTCACTGTCTTTGCTTTTACCTGCGATAGCTGGACTCATCTTTGCTGCTGTGTAACATGTTTTTCCTAGAGCACAGAAGAGAATTATAACTGCACTAATATGGAGGAATTTTCTTGCCATAATTCAAGAGCACTCATTTTCAGTCTGAAAACAGGATTTCATGTCTTTTGTTCTCTAAACTTTTAGTACATACCCCTAAGCCCAAACCTGACAACTTTTGTTTAGGAAACATTTATGTTATGATTGTGAAAATTTTTTGATTTAGGATAAAAAGTATTTCACTAAGAGAGACTGAAGTTGGCCAATAGTTGTGCTCTGTCCAGAAGGTTGGTGTGACTTTTGGTGACCCGTCTTTAGAGCTGTAAGAACTTGAGAATGGGAACCAGTGCTGCTGTCAGCACATATGTGAGTTTGTCAAACTTACTTATTTAGAAATGTGGGGGAGAGGAAAGCAGTTCACTGACCTCGGTGAGAAACTCCAATGACAAGATGCTTTTAACCAGAGTCGTGTTTACCGGTATATGTTAAAAAGAACCATGATTGGACATTACTTTTAGTCATTAAATTGCACAGAAATGTAACTGTAATGTTTTTGAATACACTTGCTTCAACCAGTCACAGCAACACTTAGCCGCTAGTTGGTAAAATCAAAAAAAGTTCAAAATACATGTGATGCCTAAAGTGACACTAAAACATTCTCAGGAGCTTATTTTTAAAGCCACATTTGCCTTTTGGTCAATTTGACTTAATTAATAAATTAGTCTGAAAAAAGTTTGAGTATCCGACTGTCAAAGGAAATCTATCTTTACTAAGTCACATCAGCACTTTGCAATATTTGTGTGTCTATCATAAAATACATAATTACCTCACAGCTGAGGTATCTGAAAGACTTGCAACATTTTAAAATTACTTATGTTCCCTGATAAAAAAGTTAAGAATCTTGGTAGATTCCCTCTCCTGCTGCCATATCCTGCCTTTCTCTGCTTTGGTACTACACATGGATGTCTTGTACCAATGGCTGCTGTGATGCGTGAAGCTGTGTGTTTTCATGCAGCAAACAAGCCTTTTCGCAGCCAGTTGGAAGGAGCCACTAAATTAACCCTGAATTATTTTCTCTCTTACTAGTTAGTTAGCTTGAGGCGAGATGATTTGGTTATATTTAGACGCCAGTCCTCTTGGTTAAATTAAGAATGGATTGCGATTCGGTGTGAAAACCAAACTGTGAAACGGCTAACAAAGCATCAGCCTTGGAGAGCAACTGAGCATTATTGAAATTCTGTTTTCAAAATGCCAAATGCCAAAAGGCACACCGGCAGCAAAGCTCAATTTAGATCTCATGAATCGGACAGAACTGTTTCTTTTTAAGGGAGCATGAAGGGTACGGAAGGTATTCAGGCAAGTGTGTTCAATTAGGTCTTCAAATATTCATCATTTACATAGCATTACATTCTCACACACACATGCACACACACACACACACACACGCACACACACACTTTCTCCTCCTCCCTGCGGTGTGTATCCTGCTAGATGAGTATTTCGCGGGAATGAGAAGGCAGCTCCACTCCGGGAACCTCTTCCTCTCTCTCTTTGTCTCTCTCTCTCTCGGTAGATTCACTCTCCCGCTGTCATATCCTGCCTTTCTCTCCTGCTCTCTTCCTTTCTGTTGTGGTGCTCAGTCGATCAGTTGCGTGCGCCGCTGCCGCTTCATGAGGCTGGAGAGCCGGCGAGGATCCTGTAATTTGGAGAATAAACACTCGTGACAGCAGGCAGCTGTCTCAGAGGGAAGAGCAGAGGGACGCTGTGGCTCTGGATTTTTACCCACTCATATCTGCGAGAGACGTATGGTGACACCTGGGAAGTTTAGAGAGATAATACCTCTGGCATGAACTGCTTCTAATTGGTGTCGGAGACTATTAAGCCAACTCTGATTTGCCTTGAAGCCTGTCGGACGGAGAGCTATACCTGTGAGGCTGAAAACACCTGGTGGTTTGTTTTGAATCACTGAGACGTGTGGCGATGACACATGCCTCATCGCGTGGTCCGAGAGGCGTCCGCTATCCTGACTGCACCTGAAAGGAAGGGGAAAATAACTGGCTTGAAGCAGGACGAGGGGAGTAACCTGTGATTTCACACTCAACCTTACTCTGCTGAGCAAGACGAGCCGTTTCCAGGTGTTCAGACCTGACTCACCGTACGTCATCTCGTCCCTTGGATCACTCTCTTGTCTCATCGCGTCAGCCGTTCAAACCCTCTCACTCTCTTCCCATGGAGCCGCTCGAAACGCGCAACAAGCGGCATCAATTTACGTGCCTCCGAGCCGCCTGAGTCAGATTCCACCCGCCGGCACTAGAAACAGAGAGCGGTGAGAAACGTCCTGAGCACTTGGATACTGCGGTTGAACCAAGAGAAGCATCATGTGGAATCAGTCCAGCTACTGCAACCACATACCTCACCCTGGATACCCCTTTTACCATGCGCCATGCAGGTACAGTGTCACTACTTTCATTTAGTCTCTGCTTCATTGCTTCATTTCGCAGTTTAAGTAAGCCGTGAAGTCTTAAAGGGCCTGTTTTTGGGAAAGACTACATGTTTTGGTGTTTTTCCCAATCTGCATGGAAAGTTCTCGCTGCTGTTCAGTTTTGTGAGCTTAATGGTTCAGTGCGTTTCTTCTTTGCAAATAAAGGTGAAAAGGATTTCAGTGTTTCCCAAAGAGGTTTGCGACCAAACAGGATTTTCTAGAATTTTTTTTTTTTTTGTCTAACAAAACCAGAAAACCGGTTTGGCCTGTGCAGGATGATAGTAGTCGATGTTGTTTGTTGGGCTGTGGGAGGTGGTTTAGCTTCACGAGTATATAGGTTATTATGCCAGCCTGGATCTCTCCTAAAACAGGCACTGTTGAGCCCCTTAAAAACAGGCTATTAAATTATAACCAGTCACATCCTGCAGGAAAAAAAAAAAAAGATAAGTGATCTGTTTTACTCCCCACACACACACACACACACACCCACACACACACACACACACACACACACACCCACACACACACACACACACACCCACACACAGAGTTCCAGCTCCCAGAATAACATCAATACATTCATCACTTGGTTTCGGATGTGATCTCAAATGAACATCATCAATCCTGATTCCCCCGAGGGGGAGAGCAGACCTCCGCCCGCGCCGGTGTTTCTGTCGGACACTGTAATAGCCTCTAACCTCTGAAGGTGGCAGCGGCTCAGTCACCAGAATACTAATTCACAGTCACTAGTTGTGTCTAACGATTCATCGGTGTTGGAGCATAATGAGAACAGCTTTTTAAAAAGAAAGGAGGAAAAAAATGTAACTATTCATCACGGATTGTGATGCCAGTCTCCAGTGGTCATTGAGCAAGAGGCAGGATGCCCCCTGGACAGATTGCTAGGTCATTACAGGGCAGCACAGAGACAGACAACCATACCAAAAGCTCATTTAGAGAGACCAATTATGGTTTTAGTCTGGAAGTTGGAGTTCCTGGTGAGAAACCAGCATTCACAAGGAGAACACTCAAATCCCACACATGCTGTGACCACCTATGACCACAATTTTTCCGCAAATCAGACCAATTATCCTAACATTTTCTCACCAATCGGTGCAACTTGGCTGGATTTTGACCTTTTGCTTCCTTTTAATTTATTGAAAGCTAAGCCTGCAAGTTGAAGCATTTGTGACGCTAAGTGGTAACATTTGCCCCTTTTTTTTGCGACAGCTATTTTGATATATTCTCACAGTATAAGATTTGCTGATACTGTGTACACAGTTAATGTGGGATATTTGTGGGACATGTTCCCCACACTTCCTGTTTTTGTACCCTCTGTCCCCAGCACTGTTTTCAGCTGTGTAAGTTGAGTAAAGCTGCTGTAGATAATGTCAGCTGAATGATGACTTGTTAATCAATTTCCAGTATATTGTTTTCATTTTGTTAACAATAATACTAATATTATCTATTTTACATCTCTTCTTAGTTCATTAATGCCTGGAATAAACGCAATACTCTTTAATTTCTGGGGTCACTCACTCTGTTTCCATTATAAATGTGTACAAAACATTCTTGATATTTGGAAAATGTAAAAAAAAAAAAAAGGGAATTTTACACTTGCGGTGTTTACATTGAATAAGAAATGCGATTAAAATCACACGTGAATAAGTTTGTTCACGTGATAAGTCATTAAAAAAATAAACTGTGCTGTCATCCTCCTACCACTTCCTGTTGTCTTCTTTGTTGTTTTTGCCAGTCGTAACATCCAGTTGTTGATGACATTAACTTGTATGATGCGAAAAAAGTGTTACCTTTGCAGTTTTGTGAAATGCTCTAATTTTGATGCAGCCAAAAAACAACCTCAACCTTGGGCAAAAACTTTTTTATCAAAGAAATTTTTTGGGGTTTCCCCCCCCCAAAAAAATGTACTTGTTTCTATAAAGTAAATTTATTTTCATAATTCCTGTTACTTTTGCTTTGCACATGTTTAAAATAAATCTATATTGTCACAGTAGAAAGAGCAAAGAGTCAGGGAGAAGACGTTAGATCAAAGGACCATGATGATGTAGGGTCTTCTCAGGTAATTATAACTTCACTAGAAAAAGAGAAGGAAAAGGTGGTCTATACAGCAATTTCATTGTTTTTTTTTTTTTTTGTAAAAATAAAGTTTAAAAAAAAATCTGCAACTTTGAGAAAAAAGTTGTAATTTTAGGCTACAACAATCACATAAAAAAACCACGACAACGTCCTGGTTTGCCTGACTGTAGACATATCATCAGACGTGTCTCTTCTTGTAATTATTTGTAGATGTTCCCCATCTGCAGAAGTGTAAGGAGCGGCCTGCACCTGCAGGGCGGAGGGTTGGGGAGGGAGATGAGTGAGTCATGCTCTAGACCACTGGGCAGGTCAGCGACCCGTCAGCTCGTACACAGAGAGAAAGTAGACAGGAATCCAGGAAACAGCCCCAAGCCTCAAATCAAGCTAACCACAGCTATTCACTCCCCCTTCTCTCTCTCTCTGACTCAGACTCTGAATGCTCCACTTGTAGCCTGATCACCCTGTGAATTCAACGAAAAGTTGACATTTAGCTGCACGAAGCCTTCATACCGGCGCGCGTTAGCTACGAGGTAAACAAACCGAATACCTGTAGGGGATGAGCCACCAACCTTTGTTCTTGTCTTCTTAAGTTTGAAATCTTAGAGTTAGGATTTCTGGTACAAAGAGAATCCTGTGGAGAATCGAAAGATGATTAAATGTCTTGATGGAGCCGAATCATTTTAAAATTAGCCACCCTGAAAGGATCATTTAAAGTTTTTGAGGTGAGGTCCTGTGAAGTAATTTTACTTCTTACCTGTAATTAAATTGTAGATATTATATCCGTTCTCAGGACAGTAAAACGGCCAATCAGAGATGCCTTCTTGTATTAGCTGCTTTTTGTAAATTTAAATCCCCCTAATTGAAAATACCAACTCATATCTGTTACCTGTTGCAATGCACTAAAATAACTCTTTACATTATTAGGAAATTTGAGAAAGCATTGCAAATATTTCTAAGAAAAAGCATACCTTGAATTTCAGGTTTAATCAAAGCACATTTTATTTTGTCTTTGTAAGAACTTTAATACCCATTTATCCCTTTATTCTCTTCATTGTGAGTAGCAGGATTTTCTGTTTTTATCAAGTGTAAATCCCATCATAATGAAGGAGGTGCAGTTAGTTCAGTAAAGGAACAAGTTAGTTTCTGAGTAAACAGAACAGGAAATGTTTTTATTCTTAGAAGCCAGAAGAACCTCTGTAATGATGCTCCTAGCTTAACAGAGGAAGAAGATCTTATTTATTTGCCAAAATGTTACTGGTTGATAATCATGTGGAAGGAAAACATTTACAGCACATTGCCAGAGTTACAATCTGTACCTTGCATACTGACTGGCTTTTAAAGGAAAAGATAAAGAGTCTTAGACCACAAGTCTGAGTCAACTCTTTAGAGTGGAGTTGTCCAAACCTTTATCTACAAAATCAGAACCGGTCCAATTGAAAGCATTTGTGGGCCACAGAAATCCATTTTAAAACAAAATGAAATTTAAAAAAACTTAAATATTAATTCATTGTGCCAAAAAAGATGATTTCACATGATACTGACCCTTTAAGTCTAAGCTTTATGTCTTTGAAGCACAACTATCTGTTTTTGTGAATGATGTTTAATGTAAGTGAGAGTTTGAAACTCTTGTCACCATTTTTGGAGAACGGTGACACCTATGAGGTTTAATAAGTTGAATATTTTCCCCAGTCAAAAGGAAAGAGGCCCTCACTGATTTGCTGTTACTCTCCCACCACTCTGGGGACTTCTTCACTTTTCATTGACGCATGGTGTCTTTCTACTGCAGATCAAACACAATAACTTCATAGAGCCTCACTTCAAAACGTCAGAATTATCCCTTGAAAGTGACTCACTGGATAGTATTTTTTTCCCCTCCTTATTTTGATTTTTAATTATCTTCCAGTTCACCTGGGGATTCTCTTCACTTTCAAATGCCTTTTTACACCAGAAAACCAGCTTCGGAGTAAAGCATTAACATTCTCACCTTTCCTTCTGACAAAGAAAAGCCCATTTTAGCTTCCAGTTAATGTTTAAGGGAACATTTTATGGACTGCAAGAGAGTCCACTGGAATGAAGGGTTAGGCAGGTCTGATAAGGACTTAGTTTGCTGTCTTTTTCATTTTTCACACCGATACATTTCTTGCGCTTTCCAAGTTTCCAGACATGATCGTCACACACATCTTTGACTGATAATCCACAAACACGAGGCAGTAACATTACGAAACGAGAACAGTTACTGTTTGATGAGGTTCGTTGCCCAATCTCAGTAAAAGTTTACTGATCCCTCACTGAGTCCACTTCAGTTAATGATTGGCTCACCTGTCAACAAGCTCATCGCCAAACATCGCCAGGCTCCTCCCCCCTGCGCTGCCACCACCTAATCCAGCGTGTTTAAATTCAGATGACAAGGTGCTCATTCGCTGTTTGAGAACTCCCTCAACCAGACTTTGTTGTTTGGTCCGCTAATCCATCATAAGCCAGCAGCGTTCAGTCAACCATGGACGCTTGAGGTGAGCTCCGCGGCTTAATGAGGGCCGGAACGCGCGCATGTTCGTGTGTGTTTGCCTCGGTGTATTGATGGTGTTTGTGTGTTTTTTGCGTGTCGGCTTATGTTTCCCTCGGGTCGTCACGCCCGCCTCCTTTGACCCGCGGAGGAAAGCGGTCGATGAGCAGCAGACTTTGTTCAAGAAGTTTACAGAGAAGTGTTGCATCCGAGGTAAATAATGCAGACGATGCTGGGAGATAGTAGTAGGAAGGAAGCACTGGACAACAGCTCTGCTTCTGCAGATATAACAACATGTCTGTATATAAGAATTTTATACTGCCGTGTTTATATGTATGTGTGTGTGTGTGTGTGTGTGTGTGTTGGTGGGTTTGTGTTTAGCAGCTTCACAGAAGCTCAGAGGTGTAAATGGATTTAGGTTGGTGGCCCAGCAGGAGGTAAACGGAGCAGCTTGTTTGAACATCTTTACTTCAGCACTCAACAAGAGCACGGAAAGAAAAACATTTACGCCTTTTCACTGTTTCACATTCTGTCGTATTAAAAACCAGGGATGCACCGATCCATGTTTTTCACCTCCGATATCTGATGTTTAGTATCAGCTGATAACGATCCGATACAGAAAAACAGCTGAAACTTAAAATGTTCCTTTTATTAAAATGCATATATAAATTTACTGAATTACAAATTTATCTGATAACTCTGCACCAGGACAGCTCCCTGAAACACACCAATAGCTTCACAGGTTTAGTCAAACTTGTAAAAACAACTTTAATTTGTTCAGTCAGTGCAGATAGCAGCAGAACAGCCAGTGTAAAATAAATAATAGAGAAACTGATAATAACAATAGGTTGATTACTTTGGTCAACCATGTTAAAAATAAACTGCAGGGGTGCCGTGGTGGTGCAGGGGCAAAGCACAACCCACATACTGAGGCCTTATTCCTCATGGTGGTGGTCACAGGTTCAATTCCCACCCTCGCAACATTTCCCAGATGTCTTCCCCCTCCTTGATTATCCTGTTTCCTGTCAAACTACTTTCAAATAAAGGCCACTAGAGCCAACAGAACCTTTAAAAAATAAACTGCAGCAAAATGTCTTTCTAATGGTTCAGAAAGTGCAGTTAGGAAATTTAAATATAATGTGAAATAAATAATAAAGCCCGATGTCGCTCAGAGCACAAAGCATAGAATTAGACTGAATAGATCTGCCTTTATGGATCTGGCACATTGTCAACTATACCCAGTCTAGAATTTTTTTCGATACAGATATTGATATCAGATTGGTGCATCTGTAATTAAAACTAGATTTTATTTGGATGTTATGTATTGTACAAACACAAAGTTGGGTAAGTTGAAAGAAAGAAATGCATAGTTTTTAAATTTTTTTACATAATAAAATCTAAAATCTGACACACGTGGGTGTTGCCTTAAGTCAGGGTTGGTTCAAAATGATCATTTTGGGTCAAATCAAGATCACTAATGTTCTGTGTCAGAAAGAATTGATTATCCTAAACTAACCCATTAACAGTCTGTGAAAACATGACTCAGTAGCTATCTCTGCATTTGATGACTACTTCTTGAAATGAAATAAAGTCAGACATCTTTACACATTGATTTAATTAGGCAGTACACAGATAGAAACCGCTTTGATTTGAACAATAAAATAATATTTTAATACACAACTGTTATATTAAAAATTGTGTTTATATGTCCTGCCACAGTCCAGAGGGCCAAATTAAAACTAATGTCTTTAATAACTGATTAAAGAAGCAAAATAATCTGCTGAGCATCAGTGCGATTAAACTTGCTTAAAGGTTGACAGTGTGTGTGTTTGTTGACCGTCGTCTCCGGTGGGATCCGGCTTCGCTCTCCTCTAGAGTGTTGACATTCGGCTCCGACTGGACGTTTGCCGATACTGACACTTTGACAGAGCGAGCCCCCCCGCTCCCCCCGCTCCCTCCTCTGCCTGTGGATCTCTCGTGCCACAAAGTGTCAGGCTTTCACAGCAGCGACTACTAAAGAGCAGAGCTGCAGTTGTTTTTGAAGTTGTGGTTTTTCTCTGTGGTGGGAGTGATGTGGCAAAAGAACCGCTGATGCCAACTATATGTCACAACATGGGCAGAAAGCATATGAAAGGCAATTATGCTCTATTCTGTGAGAGGAAGAAATAAAAGTCATAGAAATAATGGAAGAAAACCAAGAGGAACTGATCAGGCTTTGTGTTTTTTTTACCCTTTAAGCTCCACTTGTCGTTTCTGAATTTTATTTCTAATGGCTATAAAACATGCCAACTTAGTGGTGTTGCTTTAATGAAACCTTGACGAAAGAAGAAACAAAAAATATCTTTTGATAGAGGGAGTAGTTTTAAATACAACAGAAATGGAAAAGATCAAAAGCTTATTCCTAATTTTTTATTCAGAATTAAGGTATTTCCTATTTCCTAATTCCTAAGATATGTACCTAAAGCTGCCACTCAGATTCTTGTCTAAGTTTCAATTTCTCTAAATAAATGTTAAGTGTCTCTGAATGTTATGACGCAGTATTATTATTATTAAAAAAATAATAATACAGGAATTAAGTGACAACAATAACAGTCGCAACAACAACAAAAAAAATAATTATGAGAATAAAGTTAAAATAATACGAGAATGAAGTCATAATATTTCAAAAATTGTCATCATATTATTGGAACAAAGTTGTAATATGGCTTTATTTTCATATTATTTTGACTGTAAACTCATACCGCTTTATTCTGGGAATATTAAAACTATCCTCATAATTGTATGATTTTATTCTTGTAATACTATTATTTATTTATTTATTTATTTATTTATTTATTTATTTTATTTTCTTAGCAAAGAAAATAAAAGAAAATAAAAGAATATTGCAAATGGACATTGCAATATTCTTGCAATGTCCAGTTACTAGTAAAAAAAATATTTTTTTTAATTTTGTTTATGTTTTTAATCATTTTTAGAAAAGATTACATTCTCAAAGCCTTCAAAAAGTTCATGTGTTGAACTCTGTCGTGATCCTGCAGATGAATGCCTCCCTTTAACTCATTCTTTTTGGGATTAAAAATAATTGAAGTTGAAAATGGATCAGAATCTAAATTTTTACATTTAGTTTATAAAAATACCCTAATCTAACACCTTAACCTCCTAACCTCAAATTTTTGATGTCGTTTTCAAAGCCATTTTGAACTCGGACTGTTGGGAAAAAGCAATGTGATACAATAAAAGATAAAAGATCATTAGTCTGATATATTTGCAGATGATAAGAGAGAAAGAAAAACAATCTGATTTTTTTTTCTCTATTCGACAGCACCTAATTTCCACCACTGACCAGTTTTAAACGGTGAATCAAAAAGTTCACAGCGGTGTTTTTATCTGCGGTGCATAGTTAAAATTCTTGGCACATAAATGATGTGCTTATCAAGCATAAAAGACAAAATTTTTCTAGAATCCTAAAAGCAAAAAAATTATAATTGAAACTGAAAGAGGATCAAAGACTTGCTGCTGTTGTTTGGAATATGCTTGTCATGAACTTCAGAGGGAGTCTGAAGATTTTCGATCATTAAAGTTTTGCCAAACTCTGGTATTTAGTAACTCTTCTTTTTTCACTCTGATTTGTTGAAGCAACTTCCAGAAATATTCCTTTCAAACTTTAATGTCAACATGGCTGAATCTTGTTTTTTTAAAGGTTTTGTTGGCTCTGGTGCCCAACAGGAAACGGGGTAATGAGAGAGCAGGAAGACATGCAGCAAATGTCGCTGGGCCAGGAATCGAACCTGTGACCACCACCACCAGGACTAAGGCTTCCATACGTGGGTCGTGCGTCACCACAGCACCACATGGCTGAAGCTTGTTCACATCTTAGCTTTAGTCTTGTTCAACTGATTGATTTATTTTTCTGGGAAAATCCAATGGAACTGATTTATCTTGAGGAATGAACTGGGTCAGTTCAGAATTGGTCATTAAATGTTAAACAAACTGTATTTAAGCTAATTAACTCAACTCTTCTTCCGTCGTCATGATGGTAAATTGGGCTGTTGTTCAACTCCATATCCTCATTTTACATTCTTGCAGTCAACCATTGTGTGTAAATGTCACCCCTTCTTATAATTCTTGTCTCGTTTCAGTCCAATGCATGGGACAACGTCAGTACATAAAAACGGCATCAACACGATTTGTTTTACGCAGCAAAGGGTTAGGGGTGAAATGTATCACAGGAAGCATCTGGAGCTTAGTCTTTTTATGTGTTTATCATAGTTGCCTGCTTTGGAAAAAGAGAAAGGATTAATGCTCTTATGTTGTTAAACAGTTTGTAGAAAGTCACCATAAATTTACATCTAAAATCTGATGGGAAATTGGCTCATTGCTCTGTGTAATGTAAAACAATGTGGTGTACAGATGGATAAACGGTAGATAAACTACAAAGACTTACACTTTGTGGCTGAGGAAACGCTGGGGGGTGACTGGGCGGGTCTTGGCTCTGAATCATACACAGAATCTCTCATTCCCGTTGAGGTGTTTTCACACCTGAGTTATTCAATCTGCTTTCCCCTTTGGTGCACGTAGAGGTGAAAACACCAAGCGCACGAGGCTGCGAAACAAACCAGCCATTTGGAGGATGCGGTCTCTGCACGGGTGGCACCGCTAACTAAGAAGTTAGCAGTGCTAACCCTAAAGCACTAATCATAAGCATTGGCTGTGCTAATGCTGAAGCATTACACCAACACAGTTGTTAGCAGAAGCTAATTCTAAAGCGCTAACTTTAATTCGATTTATATCTGACCTTGAAAGACTACAAACCGTTGAGCACCAGTTTAATTTCGATGTAATTTACATGTTCTCTACCACCCAACAAAACCATGAACAAGTTTTCTTGGGCGGGCTTTTTGAGTTATTGACAGATCTAGAAAGTGTGTATTTTACGCTAAGATAGAAGTTGTTCTTTTTTGGCAGAAACAAAACTTTTCTTTTAGCTCGAAGAAAGCCCGACATAACGACTTTATTTTCTGTGTTAAGAAGCAGTTAATCAGCGCGGGGCACAGCGCTGCTCACCGCCTCGTCACAGTCATCTCGCACTAAGCAGGGCCGAGCCCCCAGCCGGGCAGTCATAGATCTGCATACTGGTGGCATGCTATGTGTCTTCATAGTGTTTTAAAAACAGCAGTTCTGCAACTCACCCTGAGAAACTGAAAAATATTCCTGCAGACATGAATATCTCCAATCATATAAGTACTCCTTGCATTGTTTTGTTTCCGCCTATCTTTTGAGTGACCCGCTCTTCATCTGATTATCCATTATTATTTTTATACACAATCCTTTGCTAAGCTAACTGTACGCGTTGCACGTTGAGCTCACATCACGGCAAATAAACGTTACACGCTGCACCTTGCAGACCATCTGTGAGAGAGAGACTGAAATGAAGCAATGTTTTCCTTGCAGTGCCCCCATATTTACAGTCATCAGTTTGTTTGCAGCTGACGCGGATCTGGGGCGGGAAAGCCAAAACCCCATACTGCCTTTCCTTAGATAGATGTGGAGGATCTTAATACATCACCCTCTCCGTTCGCCATCTGTTAGTCACTGAGACCTATTGAGCCCGCCAGACTACCGAGTGTCACATTACGCCCCAGCTGGCCCCGGCCATGTGGGCAGCAGAGCAGTAATCCCTGCCTAATCTGAGACAGCTTTGTGTGCAATCAACGAATGCACTGTATATGCATGAGGAGGCAGAAAAAAACCCCATCAAAAAATCTACATGTTATTAGTCTAATCAAGACAAGCGAATGAGATGGAAAAATGAAAATCTTATGCATTTATGCTAGCTCGGGTTCAGGATGCGTTTGTGTGCTTCTTGATGATGCCGGCGGCTGCGTGGAAGCATACGTGTGGTGAAACGTTTACTCATGCAGGTTTTTTTGTATGTGCGACTTTGTGAAGTCCGGCGCTGGCATGTTTGACACGCCGGCAAGGCGTAAATGTGCAGCCCGTTGGGGAGGATGACAGCAGAAAGTAGGACAAACGGGGCAACCCCAACAGGTTTCCATCGCATGCATTTCACTTCCCACACTGGCAGCAGCAGACAAGAAGAGAGTCTGTCTCGCTCCAGTCTCGGTGGACCGGGCGAGGGAAGCGTGGGCTGCTGCAGAACCGGAGTGACTCTCCTTGGTGTCATTGGGTACACTAGATATGTTTCCTACTCCTCCTAACGAGAACTAAATTGGCTTATTTTGTTTAAACCAGAATTTGTGCAACAGAGGGTCCATGGTTTCTAATATTTCATATATTCAGCTTCTCCTAAAATAGATTCTGGCTTAATGTAAGGAGCAAATTAGAAAAGACAATGAGTATCCAGAGATAAGACAGAAAGATGGGGGGAGTATTTTTAGTTCCTGAATTTCCCTGCTTGGAAACTTTTTCTGTAGTTTGTGGGCACATTGGCTCCATGGGTATTAATAGAAATCAAGTGAATAGCCTAGATGTTTGGTGAAATATGCGTTTAAGCTTTATTTTGGTTTTTCTGTCTTCTCAAATGTTGTGATTGTTTTAGCTGCATGTGGCAGGTTGGAACCAACAGAGCAAGGCCAGACTTCATCAAATACACATTGTTTTATCTCATTGTGGCTCCAAAAAACAAATTTTTCCTTTCTTTTTTTTTGAAAGTAAGAAACAATAAGTCCAACTCTTTCATTGTTTTAGCTGCTGTTGTCCTCACTCTCATAACTAAACTGCATTACATGTTTCTACTGTAAATTTAATTTGAGAGTCTAAGTATGGAAACTAGTAATAGCAAATACTTGTTTTTTTAAGACTTTTTTTCTAGAATCTAAAAACAAAAAAAGCTCAGAAGTCTTAAAGGACATGCGATTATCTCCAAATAGCTCTAAATACATGTGTGAATTTATGTGTAGCATTGAAAAAAAATTACTTTAAACTGTTTTCATTTACAAAATTCAGCGAGTGTTGTGATATATAAATCAAGTATCCGGCTGATCAAGGAGTTCTTTTGGACTTTAATATAATGAATTAACAGCAGGAACTAAAAATTAATTGTGTAATCAAGGATCATTTAATTTTCAATTAATAATCTTTTCTTTCCTAATGATGTAATTACGTAAAAATGAACACAAACTAAGTACTGCACAGCAGAACAACTGAGAGTGGGAGATTCTTAAATGGGAAATTAACCTTGAAGAATATTTAAGATGCTTAAGAATCAAACTTTTGTCAAAACGTTTATCTTTAGCTGAAATATTGTAACTTCAAAAGTCTGACTTTTGAAGTTATGATTAAAAGAATATATATTTTAATTAACTGGGGGAAATTAAAGCTTATCTGTCAGAAAACCGGAAAAGAGAAAGCCTACTTTGTGGTCCGGAGTCGGTTAAGAACCTGAGCCACAAACCTCTTAAAACCCAAAATTGATGCTGATTTGGATTATTCACCCAATAGAACAAATGATAAAACAATCAAACTATTGTTTTGAACCAAGATAATATTTCTTGCTTTATTTCTTTTTTTTTCTTTATGGCAGCTTACAAGTTGGAAACCTGAATACCGCTGACATACTGTACCTGCTGCGACTTCATGGTAACGTTTTTATTTGACTGCTGAAAACAAGCCGAGGAATGTGACATAATCATAAACCGGTTAGAAAATGAAAACAGAGAGTCGGCCTAGCTTAAGATGCTGTTGCATCAAAACAATCAACACGGTCGTCTTTGAAGTAATCCGTCTCCCTTATCACGCTCTGCACATTTAACTTGTTGCTACTGAGAATAATGAGATCAGTGCTGAAGATGACCGGCCACGCAACAAACTCTGTGACAGTTCAATTCTTCACAGCGAGAGGAGAGATAATGTGTTATGTTCTAACACTAACAGGATGCCTTATGTGCCAGTTTACTCTGTGTTTAATTTGGTTTCACTTATTGATGTTTTAATCAAAGAAATGAGCATGGCTCGTTATCGAAATGAAACGAGAGAGCAAGGGGGCTTTCACTTAGTCACAGACTGAATCATAGGATCCTAGAATGAATAATCAGGGACCAGTGAGATTTTGCTGCACATCAACTACAGTCATATTCTTTTACCTGTCAAAGGAACAAAACTACACTTGTTCTCTCTGAAGTTTGTGGGTTTTTCCCCCAGTTTTTCTTATGTTTTCTAAGCCTCAACATAAGACACTCCTGGCTTTCTGTTCTCAGTTTAAGTTTTTATGTAGCAACGTTTTCTGCATAAGCGCACACTCAAAAAATTCTGACCAATCACTCAATAGTTTTGGCTGGAGAGGGGGTCAAAAAGCTCACCGGTGGGGTCGTGATAGAAGGGGGCAGACGACATCAGGCTGAGAATGCAATTTTCATCACGCAACCGCAACCATGAGAACCATTTTTGGCATTTGGGCCTGACCATGCAGAGCCCCTGCAGTTGAATTGGCTCGGCATGTTGTCAGAACGCCTGCTGGACGTTTAGCCTTTTCTGGGTTTCTGAGACGTTCCCACTGGGAGAATCCAACCCAGACCCAGCAGAAGGGATAGTCCAGGTCCTTCAGAATGAGCAGGAGGTGAAAGAAATGTCTGAGTTTCCTTTGTGGGCCTTGTGCCTCCTTGGATAGGCAGAAGATGATCAATGTTTTAAGACCGTGACACAAGAAGATCACTGAATTTTTTTCTGATTTAGTGTATCTAACCATCAGACTCTCAAACACTGACTTGTTGGCTGTTTGATTGTCTCTCCAACGCTATGCCAACTTTTGTTTCCCGCAAGTTCTAGTATTTAAAACTTGATTTATTTTGTGAACATTCCCCCACTGCATTAGCAAACTTTTTTTGGACCGCCTAGACATTTAATCACTTATTCCTCTTTTCTTTTTGTAGATTTTCCGCTAAGATTGAACCTCACACTCATGCATATTCTACACGCAATAACACAAACATACCAGAACCTTTCCTCTTTTCTAAGGCCGGCCCCGTCAGGATGCTGTGAAGTGCTCCGAATGTGAATTCAGTGCTGACTTTTTCCATCCATTAGCATGCCAGGCTGTCAGTCTCCGTGCTGACTCCGTCTTTCTGCCTGAAAACTGCTCTCCTGACATGAACATTCACTTTTCGAGGGGGCGTTTTTTTTTCCTTCTTCTTTTTTTTCCCCCCGTTTCCTATAAATGTTCTAATCTTTTTCCTGTGCAGATTGCCGCTGCTGTTTGGCAATATTTATTGCTATGGACAAAAGCACGGACTTATCTGAAGCCAAAGATGGTCTCATCTTAACATTACCATAGCAACAAAATGTCCCAAGTATTCTCTCAAGAGCTCTGGGGTGGGGAGGTAGAGGGTTTGTTTCTGCCTTGTGGCATCACCATTAGCAACAGAGGTGGACGCTGCTCTGTCTGCTGCCTCTGATTGGTTGTGATGGACGTTGCCTATTAGACCCGCGGCCATTCCTTCGCCCCTCTCCCGTAAAATTGAACCACAATCAAGACGGTACGGCTCATCAGGGATCAAGAGTCCCAATCCTGCTACTTGATGGAACTCCAATTAATTGTCAGCCTGTCCGTCTTGAGAGGCGGCGCTCACAGTGTGCCTGGCATAAGATGGGACAGCAGCAAATGACAGCAAGATCTGAAAAGGTGTGAGATGGTATGAGAAGGCGCAGTTTGTCGAGATATATTTTCATTATTTGCCTTAGACAGATTTATTAGGTCGGGAAGATTGGTAGAAAATGATTGCCATGCCTGCAGTCCAGCACTTGGACGTTCAGGGGTTGTAAAGGTTGATTATCACGAGATCAATAGAAATATGATCAGATCAAAGTGAAGGGCATAAACAATAAGGAGCAGTGACTTTAGAGAATAATTGTCTGTGTTTTGTAGAAAAACCTTTGAGTGTTTGCAAGGCACACTGTACATATTTTGTTTGTTTATATGTTTTAGTTGAAGGTTTTTACGCCCAAGTTGTGTAATGTAATTTACATTTCATTTTTTATGAAAGCTAAATAATATTTCTAGTTTTTATGTTCCAGAAAATTTCAGATTTTGAGTTTTTTTTTTATTTTTTACAAGAGCTGCAGATGAAAGCCAATTGAATATATTTTGGGACAAGATTGTTTCGGTTACAAATTCAAGAGACGGGGGGAAAAAGTGTTGAACTTTTTAAAGATAATTTCCATTAATTTTGAACCACAAGACATTAAAGCATTCTTAAAAATGTAATTTCAAAGTGCCTGGCTGAAGGAATAAGGTTCCAGGTAGTTTAATTGGTTTTCTCTAATTTTCTTTTCTGTCAAAATTGGGACTGGCTTTCAACAGACTGTATTTGTTGTAGAAGTCCGTGTGCTAATAATACAACATTTAAAGTCATTTCAACTTCCCAATGTACTCTCATCTTTTCTTAACTGTATTTTTTAAAGAATACAGTCGAAGTCTAGAGACTTTTGCAAGAAAAAAACCCCACAGAAAGATGACAACTGATTATTAAATTATTTAGATCAGATATTTTGTGTAAAAAGCTACGTTTAATCAGTATATTTTAACTTAAAACTTTAAATATATCACATAGCGCACTCAGAAATGCTGCATTTGGTCGCATTCCTCACCAACTCGAGGAGCGGTCTAAGCAATCACAACAGCGCGTGTGAACGGAGAATAGATGTAGCTCTGATCACGCTTGCATTTCCATTTATTCTGAAAATGTAAAAAACCCCCAACAATTTTGCAAGTGACGTGTTTCCATTAAATTATAAATGCAATTAAAGGTGAATAAGTTTGTTCACACGATAAGTCATTAAAAATCATGTCGTGCCGTCATCGTCCAACTACTTCCCGTCGTCTGCGCCAGTGGCAACATCTGGTTGTTGATCACGTGACTCGTGTGATGCGAAAAAAGTTTGATGAAATAAACTGATTTCAATACTGCCATAAAAGCCACCTCATCCTAGCACGAAAACTTTATCAAAAACAGAGTTATTTTTTTCTTCAAAATAAGCTAATTTGTTTTCGAAATGTCAAATTGCGCAATTATCTGGTCAGTGGAAACTCAACTCTTGACTTTTTCCCCTGGTACGTGAGCCACAGCTGAGGATCAGTTGGTGGAATAGATGACATTTGAACTTTTTATCCTCCCATTACATTATTTCATAATCTATTCTGGTTCTGCATGTCTTAATTAAGAGGACAATTGTTAGACTCAAAATAAACGTTATCATCCAATCCCATATTTTTCCAAATCCTGCCCTCTCACCCGATCCGCTTTATATTGCGCTAACAGTCTTGTTTTTGTCTGTTGGGGCACCAAGCGCAGTGAGAGGGGCCAATTTAGCCGCATTCCCCTTTTAAAAATCAGCCTAAACATTGTTCCCTCATCTAAACACTCTCCCCAATCACAGGGCTCCATTCTGCTGCCATTTCTGTTTGTGCTAATGCAGAAAATTTCCATTATTTCTGCAATAAGACATTTAATAAGCACTCAGCCGAGTGAAGAGCAGCTATAATTACAGTCAGTCAGTCAGTCAGTCAGGCGCTGAGGCAGAGGAGAGTGGTGGGGAGGGCAAAACGTCACGGCTGTTTTGAATGTGGACGAGTGTCGAACAAGGAGCGATCTGATTTGTGCAGAGCGATCTGAAAATGCTCCTGGAAAAAGTCTGGGTAATTACAAAAGGATTTACTCTCAAAGTGTCAAAGACGGACGGCTTAAGTGGGAACATTAATGCTGGAGACATTTTAAATGTCAGCTGGCATGTATTCCTCCTGCTTTCACCGTTCTGAATGTTTTGCTTTTTTTAAACTTAAATTATTATTATAATTTTTGTTTTTGAATGCTCGGCGGATTAACCGCAACGCTGTTTAGTTTCTCTTCTTAATGTTGAATGTCAAGATCCAAGGGAAATATTAGCACAAGTCCGTGATACGAAATTATTTTTTTAAAAAGAGGTGCACTGATCGGAGTTTGGTGGTTTCTGATGGTATTGATTTTAAACATGGGCTGTACGGGCAGGGCGGCATGTGAAAGGGGCAGCATACCCAAGAACTAGAGAATCAAATTTATCTTGTCTGTCCCTGAACAAATTTGCTACTACTGGTATTCATGCAACAAACAAGGGGAGTAAGTTTACATTTTTAAAATAAATTAGTTTAATGGAAACATGCCATGTTTCTCTAAATACATGACGAAAAGAGCGAATGAATGAGACAAACACAAAACTGACTAGAGTGATTTCGTGTCCTATTCCTTCTTTTACGCTTTTGTTACAGTTTTTCATCTGATCCATGAAGACCTGGAAGTTGTAAGCTCGCATTAGAGGAAATCTGGCGTCTTTCTTCTCCGTTAGCCTGGAGGAAATCTGAAATACCTGAGCTAGATGGTTTTTAGTGTTCTCCATTCCAGTTGCCGTTCAGATTTTTCCCTCCAAACTATAAATGTCAGCCATCTGCTGGGTGCTTGAAAGAAAACGCTTTCACTCAAGTCAACAGGGATTCATCCCCCGGGAGCCGTGGATGTCTGTAAATACCAGCACATGGGACAGTTTGTGGATTGTTCCGTCTGAAACAAAAGGAAATGGTCAAACGTCTGCCAGTCAGCCCACTGACTGGGGAGAATAAGTATTGAATACCACTCCATCTGTCTCAATGAGCGTATTTCTGTGCGGATGATAAAAGAGGCCACATCTGCTCAATTAAAACATTTTAAGAAAAAAGCCGATAGCTTAAAATGAGATTCTGCGGGAACAAAGCTCAGGCTTAAGAGACTGTAAATCTGACTGGGGCATAAAAGGATGTCTGGAACAGAATCCGTCTAAAGAGCTGTAATGAAGCGATAGAACGGCAAATATGTTTTAGTATGGTAAAAATGCTAACCAGGTGACGCAAATTAATTTAGCTTGTTAACATTTTTAATGTTGAAACAGGTTCTTGTTTGTTAGTTCATATGCTGCATTTTGACATGTTTTTTTATAACGCACGCTTTGGCTGAAGTGCTACTCTTGATATAATAATCAGTAAGTCGATATTTTTAATGAGTTTTTTAAATTATCAAATAGAGTTTTACTTGAATATTTCCATGTGATTCTTGTTGACATGGAGTGGCACGTTTAATTCTCCATTAAGGCAAAAACCTATGTTTTTGCCTTAATGGAGTTTTGGCAAAACTCCAAAATAATGCATTTATTGTGAATAAATGCATTATTGATTTATTGACAATAAATCAATAATGCATATTCTGATAGACACACGTGATCAATATCAATAGCCTAATAGATTATAAATAATTTCAGAACCGCACAGCATTCTGGGGGATGTAGGCAGAGGAAAGGGCTCAGCTGCTCAGTCTCTAATCTATGTTAATCTAAGCTAAGTTGTTAACGTCAACTAACTCACTCATTCTATGGTTACCTAGCAACAATCTATTGAGAAACAGGAAAGGTAATGGTTCTCCTATTGCATTCTCTGTTATCTAAAAAATAAAATAATAATAATAATAATAATA
>NW_006800426.1:274793-280372 GCF_000485575.1 Poecilia formosa
TTATTATTATTATTATTATTATTGATGTTGACTCATATGAAACGTTCATATAGTGATAGTTTTTCAGCCACAGAAAATGGTGAGTAGAAATAAATTTCCCGGCATCATTTTGGCGCCCTCGCTAGTGGGGCGCCCTCAAATCTTGTGCCCTGCTACAGTTGAACAGATTGCTCCTTGTCTACTGACATCTAACTTATTGTTCAGGTTTTTACATCTCTACATAAACAGGGTGATGGTAATTTTGTATATTTATTATTCCAGTTAACCGATTAAAAATGTAATGAGATTAATCACATTCTAGTGCCCTGACTAGTTATGTTTCATCACTATGCCTAACTTTGTAAGCTTGAAATGTAGAAATTCACATTTTCAAAAAAATGTTAAAGAAAATGTTTTACTGTCTCAAACCATACATCTCAGTTTTCTAGGTTTTTATGTTCAGGAGGGTTTGAAATAAGTCATCAATCAATCAGCTTTATTTCTACCACCAGGTGAGTCTGCTTTTTTGGCAGACAGGAAACTTCACACTGACATAATTATGACATGATTCAAAATGGCCCGGTGCTCAAAATGTTAAAAACAGTCAAACTCGACTCAAATACAGTATTCTCATTAGGACAAGATAAAACGGCATCAAAACTGCTTTAGTACTGCTTGGTTTTACAGCAAGGTTGGTTGACCGCAGTACAAGACTGCGAAACACATTGCTTTGCGCTGGGTAACCCTCTGCAGGAGAGAGGTAAAAAACAGGTAATGCGATTAATCTGCATTATGTAACATCAACGCGTTAAGCATTTTAGATTGTGTGCGTTAACACTTCAGCGTTGACAGCAATGGCTTTTTTTATACTTCATTTATTCATGCGACGGTTCCAACTTTTCGTCCAAGGCGAGCTTCTGCAGTGCGTGTCAGAGGAAGGAAGTGCTGTAACAGTCATATCCCTGTGTCATCCTGAGCTTTGCCAGAAGGTCGCTCCAGCTAGTAATGCTGGTGATAATTGCTTCTCCTTCTGATATTACTGGCAGCGTGTCGCTGTGAGTGAGCCAGGCCCGCTGAGCCGCTGCCATGGCTCCGTCGGCCCCACCCAGTCCCCTCCGAGCTGCTGGAGATCCTCCGTGTTTTTACTGGGTCACACTGAAACCAGAGACGGGCCGGGGAACCGCCTGGCAACATAAAAGCACTGAGATCTAATGAGCTAAATTACACTTTGTGAGTCGGGTGCTGAGCGTATTGGGTCATGCACTGCCTTCTGGTAGCGCGCCTATCCTCCCTGCTTGAAGAACAGACAGCGGGGGTGTTAGAAAGGAAGCCTGGTGGGTAGAAAATGAAGCGAAGGAGATGGATTACACCTGCAAATGCAGCTAAAAGCAGTCTGCGGGGATTTTTAGGTCACTTTTAGGGGTGCTCAGACTGATGGGCCCCGATTTCTTTCATTTAGGGCGATCGTCAATTGGTCGGTATCTTATCCGCCGAAAGATCGGCGTTTAAGATAAAGCGAAGGTTGTGTTTAACAATAGTCAGTCTACTTTTGCCAACTGTGCAACTTTTTGTAAATTTTTAGTACAGATTTGACCAGTTTTGGCCAAAATTAGTCTGGCTTTTTTCAATATCGGTGCTCGGCCAGAAAACTGCAATCGTTTCATGGGTAATTCATACCTATCTGTCAGTATAAATTATTAGGAGACATAACCTATCATTGTGAGAGAGTTGTAAGCAGCCATGAGCTTAAATCACTGGTCTCTGGTTTGGCCTTCATCAAATATGAAGCTGCTCGACTTTTTTGTTGAAAGTCATGCAGCGGCTTTTCAATCATGTACTTTTATTGTCAGGTTTTTGGTGGTTTTGCGCCTTTCCACCTTGTCCTTCCATCATTCTCTTTATCTCACACAGTGTCTAAGGTTCACGTTGTTGTACATTTTAGTGAATCCTGTTGTGTGCCAGACTTTAAATGCCTCATTAAAATCTGCTGCTTTTTGGCATTTAACACTAGATAGTTTCCTTTGATGACTAGCTTAATTTCAGCTGTAGGTGTTTTGTTTGTAAAGGGACAGTATTATTTATTTTTCAGGCACAATTTGTATAATTTTGTAGCACAATCAAGTAGCTATGTTACCTTCAGTTGTTCTAAAAATGCTATCTATCTCAAATATGACTTAAAAGAAATTAAACTTTGTAATTTAACTACTTGAAATTGGGCCTATGTATCCTTAAGAAGCTCCTTCTCCTTCTGAAATGACGCCGTCAGGAACTCATCGCAACATGGCCCCTCTATTAACCCTTTAACAACGTTTTTGCCAGCGTTTTTGCCAGCGTTCCACTGAGAAGTAGCTCCTATAAGGAACGCAAGTTCCACCAGGTGTTTGCTAATTGCTGCTGGCTAGTCTGAAGGAGCTAGCCAGTGGAGGAGGGCTGCTCTGTGAGGCAGAAGATCAGAAACTGCAGCTCTGGGGAGGAGCTCTGTCCTTGAAGGCGGGGCTAGGTCCAACCAGGCATTTTACACAGCTGAATGGTTGCCATAAAGATTAAAGGATTTTTTTTAACATGCATGAGAGAATCAAAGCAACACTCCAGACATTATTTTTTACATAATATTGCCCTTTTAATAAGCTAACTTAGATCCAAATCAGGATCCATGGTGTGTGTAGGTTCTTACTGCAGCCTTCATGTTCCGCCGGTCACACTCCAGACTCAGACTAAACCTTTGCAGACCTTGATGCACCTTCATTACATCAGACGAGCGATCCGTTTCTGAGTGCCGCTCGGCCTGAGTGGGCGACGGAGACGGAGACGGAGCGGTGGGCGCTGCGTGACAGAACGAAATGGACTCTGAGAAAATCAAACGGTAAAACACGCTTGTGTTTGTGACATGTGTGTGGGTCTGAGTGCTGCAGGGGGGCCACTAAGACCCTGAGAGTCTAAAGCTGAACTATGTGTGTTACTACTGCACTTTGCACTCAGCAGACCGAGGAAGGAATTTACTGGCAGCATTGACCTGCAGGGAATTTAGGTGGGTGTGCGTGTGTGTGCGTGTGTGTGTGTGTGTGTGTGTGTGTGTGGTCAGATTGTGTTGCAGCTCTTCACCCCTTGACCAGTAATAACACCATGCTGGCACACCCTTCTGCTGGTTACAGACAGGAAAAGCGTCTAAACTCGTGCAACATTCACATGAAGCTGTAAACTTCAAACACAGGTAAATGGGGGGAAAATAAGGTTTAATATGTGAGTTTGTTTCAGTTCTGCGTTTCATCATGCTTCATCTATCTTCTCATGTAGTTCTGCGCCAGCAGCGCCGGTGGTCGGAACAAATTGCATGTCACTGTGGCATGTCGAGTAGTTCTGCGTTATCCAAGTTTTCGGCTCGTTGGATGCAGGCCGATCAGCTGCCAGGCGTTGGCGCTCTAATTTGTCAGAGTGTGTTTAGCGCAGTCTGGTGGCGGTGAAGTGAAAACAATTTCACCGTCACACACGTGGAAATAATAATGAAAAAGAGCAGCAGATGGATTGTGTTTTTTGGTTTGCATGCGTTGCTGCGGCTCAGTGTGCCTGAAACTGACCTGAAGCTGTTTATGAAATGAAAATAAAATATGTTTGTGCAGCAATAACCAAGGCACAGTTCTGGAGAAAAAAAAAGAAGTTGTATTTTTTTTTCACTTATTAGTTGTGAAATAATTTGAACTGTAGCAATTTTTGCAAAAGTGCCAGAAATCAAAGTATTTTTTTGCCTTTATGTGAGCTGCACATTGAGGCCCTCAATACTGTCTGAATCGCAATGTTTCCAAATAATTCATAAGCACATTAGACGATACTGTCTGGAAGAAACAAGAAACTGAATATTAAAGCCAGTTGATATGTTTTAACAAAATGCAACAGGACCGTGGTCCAACACGCATGACAACAAGTTTACAAATATATGCCCATTTTCAAATGGGCGAAGATCAATCCTTGAGTGTATCTTTGATCTTAAAGCGTTAAAGCCTGGTGAAATCAAAACACTTTAAGTGTTTTGTTGTGGAATTAATTCCCTCTCAGATGCTGGAAAAACTCTCAATTTTTGGCCGTTCGTGTTTGAGTGCATGTAACCTTTTGCACGCAGTACAAACAAAATTAGCTTCGAGTTCAAATGTGCGCTCTCACCTCAACATCCTGCAAATGCAAGCAGCATTTTTTGCCTCTTCATGCACTGTGTTAACCATCCTCGGCGTGCTTCGGCAGGAATGACCTTGCTGTGTTTTCCCACTCTGCACGGACGGCGCTCCACCGAGCTCTGCCGCTCCACACTTCAAAACTAAGAACCCTTTAAATAGACATGACCTTTGACCGAGCGGACGCCCACTCACATCTCCACGTCATGTCGGAAACGCTCCGTCAGCCACACATCTGTTAAAACAAAAGCAGGGTGTGAAATCCAGCGCATATGAGGATAAATTTTACTGAACATGGGAGGGGAAAAAAAAGCCAACAGCTTTTGGAGATGGAGATGTAGCCTGCTGTTAACGGTGATCCAGCTGTCGATGATGAATGTTGAGGCGTGGCATTTTAGATGTGTTTACTTGAAGTTGTTGGGGATCTGCTCGAAGTTTTAAAGTAGCAATTAAAAACTGTAAACCTTATTGTCTTGTCAGTGACTGAGATAATAGGCAGCAAGTAAATCCTCAAAGTTCAATTGTTGGACTGTGGAGCAAAGAGATTAAACGGGTATGGTTATGTTATTTTTCCGGTAACAAACACACAAGAAGAAGGTAAACTGGTGGGGCAGTGGGATCTTTTTGGGCAGTGTTTGGGTCCTTCCATCCATGCGGATGTTAGTTTGAACACGTCCCTCCTACCTCACCATTGTTGCAGACCGTGTGCTCCCTTTCATGAAAACAGAAACTGTAATCCCTGATAGCTGTAGCTTCTTTCAGCAGGACAATGTGCCCTGCCACAAAGGTCAGCAGTGGTTGGAGGAGCCCAAAAGCACATTTGAGGCGTTGACCTGCACCAGATTTCTAACCAGTCTATGAGAAACAAGTCTGGTTAATTAGTGACACATACCTCAGCACACCTTCAGGGATCGATTGGAGTCCATAGCTTGACGGTTCACAGGTGTTTTGGCTGCAGTAGAGAGACCCATGTATTGATAGGCAGACGGTCATTTCGCTGAGGCTAATTGGTACATTTCAGCTGCCAAAAATGTGGCAGAATTGAATGGATTGTAATAATTTTGTCCTGAGATCTAATTATAATTTTGGTCTGTATTTTCATGACCCTAGAAAACATCCTGAATTATTTCAAAAGTAAAATACAGTTTTTCTTTTTAATACCACTTTTGTTGTAAGAGACACATTTTTGAATTATATAAATGTCATGTTTGTAAGGTGAGTGTATTTGCATGAGAAAAAAAAGACATAAATGGACAGACAGTATTATGTAAAATTTACTTTTTAACGTAAAAACGTTGTTAAGGGGTTAATAGAGGAGCAATGTTGTGATGACTTCCTGAAGGCGGAGTTTGAGAAAGACCAGGAGCTTCTTAAAGAGACAGTGCTCCAAGGTGTTCAAAGTCAAATTTATTTTAAATCATATATGCTATCATTTTT